>NC_056748.1:766505427-766805427 GCF_019279795.1 Protopterus annectens | reverse complement strand
TCCACACTTATAAACAAGGGTAAGTCTTGAATACAACAGCCTCCTTTGTTAAAATCATGCATCAGCGATCAGATTAATGGTGGAGAGACATGAAACCCTAACACAACAATACAGATGACCCATGACTGACTAGCAAGTTAAACACTGGAAAAGCTACAGAGCAAGGAAAACACTGAGTAGCTGATACTAATTCATCTGGAGGAGGAAAACAAGACATCTCACAACCAGACTGACATACAGTAGGGGCTTGGATCATTGAGGATATCCCAGCATGATTCAAGCTACTGGATGGGTGTGCATGCCATGCACTAAATGCTGTAAATTGATTTGGGTATGCCTAGTACTAGAAATGTATGGTGGCTAGTACTGTGGGCTGAACCTATGAACTGATGCAGGGGATGGGAATTTACACCTTAGTATGGTTGCCTGGAAGATGACCAACTCTCACCTGGAGGGGAATGAATGGGTCAGTCAGGGCTGACATATGGCAAGCATGAGGATAAAAAGATATTTATAACTCATGTTTAATCCACGTGCTATCATTCATTCACTTGGCTTGCACTCAGCTATTATACCTCTGTTTGACACAGCTCTGAATGGGATTGTCATGATAAGACCAGAAACAGAGGAACTATTCAACAGTATCATATTGAAACCATTGCTAGCTACCCAATTAAATCCTGGTTAAACTGCTGGAAGCAGGTATTTGAACTACACAGATGTCAGGACCATGTGTCATGTAAGAATGTATATTGGATTTACCATTTCTTAATGTTATCTGTTATGGCCACCTAAAACCAGGAATTAATTTTTTTCCACTGCAGACTTACCGCATCAATTCCAGAGAGCTGCATACCGATATTGACCACTATGACAGAAAGGAGTTGCCATCTCACTGTGTGGTCCCGGAGGAGATCAAGGACAGAAAGTGTATCTACAGAGGCAAGGGACAGTTGCTCTTCTTGCATTTCCTCTATTTCAGCTTGGACGTCACATTTACCCTGGTACCACTTCAGAGCTGCAAGTGAAGGAAAAAAAAGAAAAAGAAAAAGCTTATGTCTTAATGCAGTTGTAAACGGAAGCATGCACTCGAGAATTAACTCACACAGACATGAAGGATGCCAAACTGTAAATGGTGCTAAAATCAAGTCACAGCACAGCTAACAGAGCAACTGTGTAAGATAATGATATGTAAAAGTATAGAGATCTATGTTTGACTCCCACAAACTCTACTTTTATGTTCCTCACAATAAGTTTCTTACCCAAACCAAACCAATGATTCCGGATCATCCATGGAACACACAGAGTTGTGCCTAATGAACTTCATCTGATTGTCAAAGATTCAAAAAAAAATATATAACAGTACTGGTAATGATCTGCTTCTACTGCTATCGGACATGAACATATTCATCAACATTTTTAGTGTTTCAATGTTTACTTCAGAGGCATAGTCTGGAAACAAGTACGTTGGCCAGTCAGGATTATTGTTTAAAAAACGTCAGTATAGCCTTTTCCTGCAGATTTGTTTCTAGCAGGGGATCCAAATGGATACATAAAAGTTATTTTTACGTTATCTTTACAAAATTATTTAAAATTCCAACTAATACCACCTTAAAAGAAAAAAAAAACGCACTGATGAGTGGTCAATTGCAAAACTAGTTCATATATCACAAAGAAAAAAATAATCTTCAGTTAAAAGTAGAGCTTAAGGAGTCTTCCTCGCATGAGGCTAATTTAATCAGCAACATGCATTAAACATTTTCATCTGCAAACTTCACTGTCTCTGTGTCCTTATCAGTGGATCTTTATTGTTTCTGTATTTGAAAGCTGGACAAACTATTTGAAAGCTGGGCAAACTACACACACACACACACACACACACACACACACACACACACACACACACACACACACACACACTAGCAAGTTTAATTGTTAAATGCAACACTGCTTTGTGTGTGTGTGTGTGTGTGTGTGTGTGTGTGTGTGTGTGTGTGTGTGTGTGTGTGTGTGTGTTCAAAACATCACAGGTACTGTAAGGCTTTCACTGTATGCAATTTTAATGACTTATTTGTAGAAGGGATGTTTCAGAATAATGATGCAAATGTTAAGTGGTATAAATATAGCGGACTTAAAACCCAGTTTAGGTGCTCACAGGAGCAATTTTGGTTAACATTAATGCTTTTTGGAGGAGAGAGTAGCTTGCAACTGGAGACTGACATATAGCACAGTGTAAGAAATTAGTTGTTTTACTATCTGTCAACATTAACTTAAAACAAGGATTTTATAAGCTCACCTCAGATTTTTTAGGATGAAGGTTGTCTGCGTCTTGGTAATGATTTTCTAGGTCCCATCAAGGGTCAGGATCTGTCATAAGCAGTGTTGTTGCCAAGTTTGTCCATTCTATATCAGATAGTACAGTAGAAAGGAGCATTACCAGCTGTGTTAACTGCCTATACTCACAGGTTGGAGATAGCCTGCAGATAAGGAGGAAATTGGGCCCAACCTTGCTTTTTCCATATCCATCCTTCATTAGACTTACATTCTTCTAAAGGAGGATGTCCATGGTGATACATCCTTTATGGCAAAGCAGTATAAACAAACTGCTGCACACATCTATTTCAACTGACAGATATTTCACAAATGTTTTGCAAAAATATATAATGAAGCAACACTGCTAGCTCTCTGCTGTTCAGTGCAGGCATAGAAATACTGATCAATTGTACAGTGAAGGGTATGTATTCTTCTAGTTAAAGTAGTACGCCTATCCTGTCTCCAACAACTTTCACAGCAGGAATATCTGCTGACATTAGCTTTTCTTGTCATTTTTTCACTCCAGCTATAACTTCAGAATCATAATGCAGCAACAGGAAGCTAATTAAACAACTGTCCTCTACAGCGTAATAGTAATCACTTGGAGTACCTGAATAAATTCCTATCAATGGAAGCTTAGAAACAGGTACACAAGCTGACTGCTATGGGCATCATAAGGTCTTGAATCAAACAAGTTACATTCTGAATATAATTATTAACTTTAACATGTGAGTCAAAGCAACAGGGTTGCAGCAAATTGGTGAAGGAATGCTTCTCTTGAGTAAGGAAACATTTCAATGTATTTGTGTTGGTCTGCTCCTCAGGCATAAATGTCACACGTAACAGGCTCGAACTAAGGGTTGGCCTTTTATATCAACCACCCCCAACCTCTCTTCAACTAACAAGTAACATGACTGCAACCATCATGACACTCTTCCAGTGTCACAATAATATATTTAAGGTCCATCAAAACTTTAAATGGAATGCTAAAATTGAACAGTAGTCCCTGGGCTCATTGTTTGACTTTTCCTCCTGCAACCTGTTAAACGGAGCTGCACAAACAACCCCCATATACCAGGGACCACTCCATCTGGAATGGAGTTGTCCAACAAGCCATATAGATTTTATTCCACTAGATTGGATGCACCTAGTTTAGTGATAGCTAATTTGCCCAGCAAAGACTTACAAGCTAAAAGGGAAAACAACAAAATACAGGTCACTTGAGGTGCAACAGCAAGGCCAGCACTGGAATGTATGGCTTTAACAGGCTAGTTCAAAATTACAAAACAAGGACTACAACATAGTACAGAACCATTTCCTTAATACTTCATTGATGCTACAGGAGAACTCCTACACAGCAAAATCCAAAGGGTAACTGGAACACCTGACTCACAGATCTTATTAGAGATCAGATAAACATTCAGAAAAATAAACTGAGTCTGGAAGATATACAAAGCTGAAAAATATCTTGATGACTACAGCAGTTACTATCACTTATGAGATAAATGTGAAAGGAGTAGCAATAAAGCAAAAGCTAAACCATCACCACTGGCGTAAAAGGATAAAGCCAGTCCTCAGTTTTCCCTGACTATGGCCTAGGCAATCCACATTTGATAAGTTGCTTGATAGCACAATTGGAAAGCATGTGCATGCCCATTCGGGGGGGCATAGCAGTCCTAAGTGGCTTACACTGCTGCTCTGATGATACAGCCTCTGCTGAAGAGTGGGGTGGTGGGGAACAGGATGCAGAGGAACAGTGCATGGTGGATGTGGTCATGGCAATCCAAGCTAGAAATTTTACTCTTGTCAGTGTATGTGGAGGACCACACATGCAAAGACAAGAGTACAGGCAGTCTCTGGGTGATGCAAGTGCTCACTTCACCATAAGTGGAGGAGATAGTCCATCCAAAATAAATCTGTCTTACAGTTAGGATGCTAGCCAAAGTACATGCAACCCAGGTTTTGTGTGCTACTACAACTCCCAAGGTGGCTCTTGCCGCAGTGCACATGGAATTTTTTATCACTAGAGAATGAAGGGGCATCCAGCTGTGGAAAGCTTGCTGGTCAGCCAGCTGAGGGGGGAGGATTAATTCATTAATTAAATAATTATATAAATAAAACTTAAAAAGAAAGGTCTGACACAGAAACAAGCAACCCTGATTGGAACTTCAATGATCTTTTGGAACGAGATAAACAACTAGGCTGCATATGGAAATACAAATAACACCCCCTGCACCCCCCCACACACACACACACACACACACTATTAAATTGCAGGAAGTGAATAAAGCTATAATAATTGTGCAGAGATTTGCAAAAATGTTTATGGCTGGAAGTTAAACTGTTCACATACACAGATTGCCAAGTTTTGTCAATTAAAGGATTGTATAAAGTCTCTGTGGATTCTCTATTGAGCTTAAATTCAATATCCTATCCTGATTTTTCACATGCTTATACTCCTCTACTTTACTTCTAGAAAACCAAAGCTATAGACATTATAACACTTCTTGAACAAAATTTATATTGTTTTTCTATATCTAACCAGGCATTTTAATATCCCAGCCCTATAAATCACCGTAATATAATAAGTATTAACCAAATTGACTTCATATGGTTCCAAGATTATTTCTCCATTAAATTCTACAGAGTTAAGGTTAACACTTCCATGCCATCCAATGCACCCACCTAAAAGATATTCCACAAGGCTCCATTCTTGCATCTTTGCTATTTTCAGTCTTCATCAACAAACTCCCCGATCACCTATCATATCTGACACTTATACTTTATGTGCTTGACATGTTATTACTTAGATCTAGACTTTCACATTTCTCCCTACATCAACAGCTTGAGTCAAATCTCCACCGTCTCACTACTTAGATTAATACTACTTCCTAAATTAACCAAGGCTAAAACCAGTCTTTTTGGAATACAGCACAAACATTCGTTGTCCCAATCTCACTGTTGAAACTCCTGGTGTTCTAGCTGGTGTGATTCTCAAACAATCTGGACATTTTAACCTTTCAGAGTTCTGCTTTGTCTTAATTTTGCCAACACCCTTTGCCTGACTGAATAACAGTATATATTTCCTGGCATTGTTTTCTGTTTCTCATCTGTCCTGAAACTGCTTACCCCCTATTTCTGAGGTGGAGTTTATAAAACTGATCTAACACCTTTTGTGTTATTTGACTACTTCAAGGCTTGCTGATTTAAAAACAGTTTCTGTTTGTAAATTCTTCCATGCACTGTTGGAAACTCCTGGTGTTCTAGCTAGTGTGATTCTCAAACAATCTGGAAATATATTGCTGATTGATAAGTATATTTCTTGGCATTTTAACCTTTCAGAGTACGGCATTGTCTTAATTTTGCCTGACTGAATTATTGTTTGCCTGACTGAATAATTTTATATATTTTCTGGCATTGTTTTATGTTTCTCATCTGTCCTGAAACTGCTTAGCCCCTATTTCCGAGGTGGAATTTATAAAACTGGTCTAACAGCTTTTCTGTTATTTGATTGCTTCAAGGCTTGCTGATTGAAAAATAGTTTCTGTTTGTAAATTCCTGCATACACTGTTGGAAACTCCTGGTGTTCTAGCTGGTGTGATTTTCAAACAATCTGAAAATATTTTGCTGATTGATAAGTATATTTCTTGGCATTTTAACTTTTCAAAGTTCTGCATTGTCTTAATTTTGCCTGACTGAATTATTTGCCTGACTAAATAATTTTATATATTTTCTGGCATTGTTTTATGTTTCTCATCTGTCCTAAAACTGCTTATTCCCTATTTCTGAGGTGGAGTTTATAAAACTGGTCTAACAGCTTTTGTGTTATCTGATTGCTTCAAGGCTTGCTGATTGAAAAATAGTTTCTGTTTGTAAATTCCTGCATACACTGTTGGAAACTCCTAGTGTTCTAGCTGGTGTGATTCTCAAACAATCTGGAAATATATTGCTGATTGATAAGTATATTTCTTGACATTTTAACCTTTCAGAGTTCTACATTGTCTTAATTTTACCTGACTGAATTACTGTTTGCCTGACTGAATACTTTTATATATTTTCTGGCATTGATTTATGTTTCTCAAACTCTCTGTCCTGAAACTGCTTACCCACTATTTCTGAGGTGGAGTTTATAAAACTGGTCTAACAGCCTTTGCGTTATCTGCTTGCTTCAAGGCTTGCTGATTTAAAAACAGTCTCTGTTTGTAAATTCTTATATACACTGTTGGAAACTCCTGGTGTTCTAGCTGGTGTGATTCTCAAACAATCTGGAAATATATTGCTGATTGATAAGTATATTTCTTGGCATTTTAACCTTTCTGAGTTCTGCACTGTCTTAATTTAGCCTAACCGAATTACTATTAGCCTGACTGAATAATTTTATATATTTTCTGGCATTGTTTTATGTTTCTCATCTGTCCTGAAACTGCTTTTCCCCTGTTTCTGAGGTGGAGTTTATAAAAGTGGTCTACCACCTTTTGTGTTATCTGACTGCTTCAAGGCTTGCTGATTTAGAAATAGTTTCTGTTTGTAAATTCTTGCATACACTGTTGGAAACTCATGGTGTTCTAGCTGGTGTGATTCTCAAACAATCTGAAAATATCTTGCTGATTGATAAGTATATTTCTTGGCATTTTAACCTTTCTGAGTTCTGCATTGTCTTAATTGTGTCTGACTGAATTATTGCTTGCCTGACTCAATAATTTTATATATTTTCTGTCATTGTTTTATGTTTCTCATCTGTCCTGAAACTGCTTACCCCCTATTTCTGAGGTGGAGTTTATAAAACTGGTCTAACAGCTTTTGGTTTATCTGATTGCTTCAAGGCTTCCTGATTTAAAAATTGTTTCTCTTTGTAAATTCTTGCATAGACTTTTGGAAACTCTTGGTGTTCTAGCTGGTGTGATTCTCAAACAATCTGGAAATATATTACTGACTGATAAGTATATTTCCTGGCATTTTAACCTTTCACAGTTCTGCATTGTCTTAATTTTGCCTGACTGAATGACTCTTTGCCTGACTGAATAATTTTAAATATTTTCTGGCATTGTTTTATGTTTCTCATCTGTCCTGAAACTGCTTACACCCTAATTCTGAGGTGCAGTTTATAAAACTGGTCTAACAGCTTTTGTGCTATCTGATTGCTTGAAGGCTTGCTGATTTAAAAATACTTTCTGTTTGTAAATGCTTGCATACACTTTTGGAAACTCCTAGTATTTTAGCTGGTGTGATTCTCAAACAATCTGGAAATATATTACTGATTGATAAGTATATTTCTTGGCATTTTAACCTTTCAGAGTTCTGCATTATATTAGCTTTGCCTGACGGAATTACTGGTTGCCTGACTGAATAATTTTATATATTTTCTGGCATTGTTTTATGCTTCTCATCTGTCCGGAAACTGCTAATCCTCTATTCCTGAGGTGGAGTTTATAAAACGGGTCTAACAGCTTGTGTGTTATCTGATTGCTTCAAGGCTTGCTGATTTAAAAATAGTTTCTGTTTGTAACTGCTTGCATACACTGTTGGAAACTCCTGGTTTCTAGCTGGTGTGATTCTCAAACAATCTGGAAATATATTGCTGATTGATAAGTATATTTCTTGGCATTTTAACTTTTCAGAGATCTGAATTCCTTTAATTTTGGTTTGCCTGACTGAAACATTTTGTATATTTTCTGGTATTGTTTTATGTTTCTCATCTGTACTGAAACTGCTTAACCCCTAATTCTGATGTGGAGTTTATAAAAGTGGTCTAACAGCTTTTGTGTCATCCGATTGCTTCAAGGCTTGCTGATTTAAAAAAAGATTCTGTTTGTAAATGCTTGCATACACTGTTGGAAACTCTTGGTATTCTAGCTGGTTTGATTCTCAAACAATCTGGAAATATATTGCTGATTGATAAGTATATTTCTTAGCATTTTAACCTTTCAGAGTTCTGCATTGTCTTAATTTTGCCTGACTCAATTATTGTTTGCCTGACTGAATAATTTTATATATTTTCTGGCATTGTTTTATGTTTTTCATCTGTCCTGAAACTGCTTACCACCTATTTCTGAGGTGGAGCTTATAAAACTGGTCTAACAGCTTTTGGTTTATCTGATTGCTTCAAGGCTTGCTGATTTAAAAATCGTTTCTCTTTGTAAAGTCTTGCATACACTGTTGGAAACTCCTGGTTTCTAGCTGGTGTGATTCTCAAACAATCTGGAAATATATTGCTGATAAAGTATATTTCTTGGCAGTTTAACCTTTCAGAGTTCTGCATTGTCTTTATTTTGCCTGACTGAATAATTTCATATATTTTTTGGCATTGTTTTATGTTTCTCATTTGTCCTGAAACTGCTTACCCCCTATTTCTGAGGTGGAGTTTATAAAACTGGACTGACAGCTTTTGTGTTATCTGATTGCTTTAAGGCTTGCTGATTTAAAAATAGCTTCTGTTTGTAAATTCTTGCATACACTGTTGGAAACTCCTGGTGTTCTAGCTGATGTGATTCTCAAACAATCTGGAAATATATTTCTGATTGATAAGTATATTTCCTGGCATTTTAACCTTTCAGAGTTCTACATTGTCTAATTTTGCCTGAATGAATTATTGTTTGCCTGACTGAATAATTTTATATATTTTCTGGCATTGTTTTATGTTTCTCATCGTTCCTGAAACTGATTACCCCCTATTACTGAGCTGGAGTTCATTAAACTGGTCTAACATCTTTTGTATCATCTGATTGCTTCAAGGCTTGCTGATTTAAAAAATAGTTTCTCTTTGTAAATTCTTGCATGCACTGTTGGAAACTCCTGGTGTTCTAGCTGGTGTGTTTCTCAAACAATCTGGAAATATATTGCTGATTGATAAGTATATGTCTTGGCATTTTAACCTTTCAGAGTTCTGCATTGTCTTAATTTTGCCTGACTGAATTACCGTTTGCCTGACTGAATAATTTTATATATTTTCTGGCATTGTTTTATGTTTCTCATCTGTCCTGAAACTGCTTTCCCCCTGTTTCTGAGGTGGAGTTTATAAAACTGGTCTACCACCTTTTGTGTTATCTGACTGCTTCAAGGCTTGCTGATTTAGAAATAGTTTCTGTTTGTAAATTCTTGCATACACTGTTGGAAACTCATGGTGTTCTAGCTGGTGTGATTCTCAAACAATCTGAAAATATCTTGCTGATTGATAAGTATATTTCTTGGCATTTTAACCTTTCTGAGTTCTGCATTGTCTTAATTGTGTCTGACTGAATTATTGCTTGCCTGACTCAATAATTTTATATATTTTCTGTCATTGTTTTATGTTTCTCATCTGTCCTGAAACTGCTTACCCCCTATTTCTGAGGTGGAGTTTATAAAACTGGTCTAACAGCTTTTGGTTTATCTGATTGCTTCAAGGCTTCTTGATTTAAAAATTGTTTCTCTTTGTAAATTCTTGCATACACTTTTGGAAACTCTTGGTGTTCTAGCTGGTGTGATTCTCAAACAATCTGGAAATATATTACTGACTGATAAGTATATTTCCTGGCATTTTAACCTTTCACAGTTCTGCATTGTCTTAATTTTGCCTGACTGAATGACTCTTTGCCTGACTTGAATAATTTTAAATATTTTCTGGCATTGTTTTATGTTTCTCATCTGTCCTGAAACTGCTTACACCCTAATTCTGAGGTGCAGTTTATAAAACTGGTCTAACAGCTTTTGTGCTATCTGATTGCTTGAAGGCTTGCTGATTTAAAAATACTTTCTGTTTGTAAATGCTTGCATACACTTTTGGAAACTCCAAGTATTCTAGCTGGTGTGATTCTCAAACAATCTGGAAATATATTACTGATTGATAAGTATATTTCTTGGCATTTTAACCTTTCAGAGTTCTGCATTATCTTAGCTTTGCCTGACGGAATTACTGGTTGCTTGACTGAATAATTTTATATATTTTCTGGCATTGTTTTATGCTTCTCATCTGTCCAGAAACTGCTAATCCTCTATTCCTGAGGTGGAGTTTATAAAACTGGTCTAACAGCTTGTGTGTTATCTGATTGCTTCAAGGCTTGCTGATTTAAAAATAGTTTCTGTTTGTAACTGCTTGCATACACTGTTGGAAACTCCCGGTGTTCTAGCTGGTGTGATTCTCAAACAATCTGGAAATATATTGCTGATTGATAAGTATAGTTAGTGGCATTTTAACCTTTCAGAGTTCTGCATTGTCTTAATTTTGCCTGACTGAATTACTGTTTGCCTGACTGAATAATTTTATACATTTTCTGGCATTGTTTTATGTTTCTCATCTGTACTGAAACTGCTTAACTTCTATTTCTGAGGTGGAGTTTATAAAACTGGACTAACAGCTTTTGTGTCATCTGATTGCTTCAAGGTTTGCTGAATTAAAAATAGTTTCTGTTTGTAAATGCTTGCATACACTGTTGGAAACTCCTGGTATTCTAGCTGGTGTGATTCTCAAACAATCTGGAAATATATTGCTGATTGATAAGTATATTTCTTGGCATTTTAGCCTTTCTGAGTTCTGCATTGCCTTAATTTTGCCTTACTCAATTATTGTTTGCCTGACTAAATAATGTTATATATTTTCTGGCATTGTTTTATGTTTCTCATCTGTCCTGAAACTGATTACCCCCTATTTCTGAAGTGGAGTTTATAAAACTGGTCTAACAGCTTTTGTGTTATCTGATTGCTTCAATGCTTGCTGATTTAAAAATAGTTTCTGTTTGTAAATGCTTGTATACACAGTTAAAAATTCCTGGTGTTCTAGCTGGTGTGATTCTCAAACAATCTAGAAATATATTGCTGTTGATAAGTATATTTATTGGCATTTTAACCTTTCTGAGTTCTGCATTGTCTTAATTTTGCCTGACTGAATAATTTCATATATTTTCTGGCATTGTTTTATGTTTCTCATTTGTCCTGAAACTGCTTACCCCCTATTTCTGAGGTGGAGTTTATAAAACTGGTCTAAGACCTTTTGTGTTAACCGATTGCTTCAACGCTTGCTGCTTTAGAAATAGTTTGTTTGTAAATCATTGCATACACTGTTGGAAACACATGGTGTTCTAGCTGGTGTGATTCTCAAACAATCTGGAAATATATTGCTGATTGATAAGTATATTTCTTGGCATTTTATCCTTTCAAAGTTCTGCATTGTCTTAATTTTGCCTGACTGAATTACTGTTTGCTTGACTGAATAATTTTATATATTTTCTCGCATTGTTTTATGTTTCTCATCTGTCCTGAAACTGCTTATGCTCTATTCCTGAGGTGGAGTTTATAAAACTGGTGTAACAGATTTTCTGTTATCTGATTGCTTCAAGGCTTGCTGATTTAAAAATAGTTTCTCTTTCTAAATTCTTGCATACACTGTTGGAAACTCCTGGTGTTCTAGCTGGCGTGATTCTCAAACAATCTGGAAATATATTGCTGATTGATAAGTATATTTCTTGGCATTTTAACCTTTCAGAGCTATGCATTGTCTTAATTTTGCCTGACTAAATTATTGTTTGCCCGACAGAATAATGTTATATATTTTCTGGCATTGTTTTATGTTTCTCATCTGTCTTGAAACTGCTTACCCCCTATTTCTGAGGTGGAGTTTATAAAACCGGTCTAACAGCTTTTGTGTTATCTGATT
Source organism: Protopterus annectens (assembly GCF_019279795.1). NCBI lineage: Eukaryota > Metazoa > Chordata > Ceratodontiformes > Protopteridae > Protopterus > Protopterus annectens. The sequence goes on along the minus strand of NC_056748.1, from coordinate 766,793,486 downwards.
GCTTCAAGGCTTGCTGATTCAAAAATAGTTTGTTTGTAAATGCTTGCATACACTGTTGGAAACTCCTGGTGTTGTAGCTGGCATGATTCTCAAATAATCTGGAAATATATTGCTGACTGTATATTTCTTGGTATTTTAACCTTTCAGAGTTCGGCATTGTCTTAATTTTGCCTGACTAAATTATTTTATATATCTTCTGGCATTGTTTTATGTTTTTCATCTGTCCTGTAACTGTTGACCCCCTATATCTGAGGTGGAGTTTATAAAACTGGTCTAACAGCTTTTGTGTTATCTGATTGCTTCAAGGCTTGCTGATTTAAAAATAGCTTCTGTTTGTAAATTCTTGCATACACTGTTGGAAACTCCTGGTGTTCTAGCTGATGTGATTCTCAAACAATCTGGAAATATATTTCTGATTGATAAGTATATTTCCTGGCATTTTAACCTTTCAGAGTTCTGCATTGTCTAATTTTGCCTGAATGAATTACTGTTTGCCTGACTGAATAATTTTATATATTTTCTGGCATTGTTTTATGTTTCTCATCTGAACTGAAACTGCTTACCCCCTATTTCTGAGGTGGAGTGTATAAAACTGGTCTAACAGCTTTTGTGTTATCTGATTGCTTCAAGGCTTGCTGATTTAAAAATATTTTCTGTTTGTAAATTCTTGCATACACTGTTGGAAACTCTTGGTGTTCTATCTGATGTGATTCTCAAACAATCTGGAAATATACTGCTGATTGATAAGTATATTTCTTGGCATTTTAACCTTTCAGAGTACTGCATTGTCTTAATTGACTGGATTATTGTTTGCCTGACTGAATAATTTTATATATTTTCTGGCATTGTTTTATGTTTCTCATCAGTCCTGAAACAGTTTTTCCCTCCCACCCTATTCTTGTAGAGTTGCTATAGTTGGTGGCTTTGCAGTTGCCCGTCCCTACTGTAAATTTGATCTGGGACACCCCTCCCTATCTGGTGTTCACTCTACTTAATACAGAGAGAACATTTGAGAAGGCCAACCCACTTAGGTTCTTAACCTCTGCTCCTCCTTCCTCTCTCCTTGCACTTTTCTTAAAAAAAATAATTGCACTTTATTTTGCTTTTGCCTCTTCTTAAAATACTCAATTGTATTTATTCTGCTGCATTTATTACTACTTGGTAGTAGCCTGATTAAATTGTAACTGTTAATCTAAGCCTTTGGTTGAAGCACTTGGGCTTCAGACCAGTTGTTTTACATTAAGAAGGTTTGTGGTCTGCACTGTTGTGGCAGGACAGGTAGCTTACATCATTCTAATTTGGGAGTTGCTGATTGAAGGCTTAGTGTATGTTATTCTAAGAGTGTATTAGTTCTGGTTTAAGCACTTGGGCTTTGGGCCAGTTATTTTACATTAAGAAGGTGTGGTCTGCACTCTTTTGGGAGGAGAGGGTAGATTCTGCCCTTCTGAACTGGGGGTTTCTGGTTAAAGGCTTATTGTGCCTGCTTATTTGAACTGTTTCTTTCTGAAATTGGTACGCCTTGTTTGCTGTAGCATAGACTAAATTCAGACCTGCTTTGTTTGTATAACTTGAGCACTAATCCAGACCATCTTTTTTGGAGAAGGTTCCCCTGCACCCTAGTGACAGGAGTGTGCAGTTAGAACTTGTCTAATCAAAGACTGCTAGAATGGGGCTCAGTTTTTCCTTTTTATTGGTTAATTTGTTTAAATCAGTTTGCTCATTTGCTACTGTTATATTTAAAAAAAATACACTTTATGCATCGCCGCTTAGCTAGGGTTAAACTATTCCTGGCGCCATAAAGTCTGCTCTTCAAATTTTCCCTTAGAACTAGCCAATTTTTTAGTTTTAGCACTCAAATCTGTTTCTTTGAGCTCAGCACTTGTTCAGAACTCATAAGCATTAAATAAGCTACAAATTACGACAGCACTCAACTTTCCGCACTTGTCTACAGGAAAACAATTTTTAGTACTTAATAAAAAGCACCTATCCAGGCATGTCAAAGGGTCAGTTTCCAGTGTTTTCTCCTGTCTACCTGATGAAACTGGGTATCTTGGTGCAATGCAGCAATTGCCTCATGTACACAGACAACCCTCTCCTCTTACCACCCAACACTACAACATGTGAGAGATGCACTTATATAGCCAAACTGGAAGCAAAGCTCTCTTCACACAAGACTGGACTAGGCAGTCAAGAGAAGAAGGTAAACACTTGCACCACACCACACCTATCACATAGTCCCTCAAAACCTACACCACCAAAACACATACATAGCAACACAAAACACACACCTACATTCGCGGAGGCTCTCAATAAAAATCTGCTCAAGCAACAGAGACCTCCAAAGCAGAAACCCATGCAACCTCCACCCCCCAACACAACCCAAATGGCACACAGCCCACAAACTCAGTTTGCCACTCAACTACAGCCCATAAGGCATAACAATGTACCCAACACTCTAGTCATAGGTGACTCTATAGTCAGGCACACTGATGTTCCACTCACCAGGTTAAACAAGGAGAAAGTCATTGTCAGCTGCCTGTCAGGTGCCAGGATCCGCCACATAATGCAGGCACTAAGGTCACTCCACAAAAAGTACAAATATGACTCTATCATTGTCCATGTTGGTGTGAATGACCTGGAGGAGCTCTCCAATCTTGCAGCCCAGGCAGGTATGACCCTAGCCCTGAGTAGCATCCTGCTATCACCCAGAATGATACCACAGTACAAGGACAAAATGACTGACTTCAACAATTGGCTAAGCTTCTGGTGTCATTCTAAGGGGATGCAGTATCTATCTGCCTGGGATGACATGATCGACAGACCATGATGCTTTGCCAGAGCTGGCTTGTACCTGTTGCCCTTGGGATTCCAGATACTGGCTAAGGCTCCTGCCACCCCTATAGTGCCATTTTTAGGCAAGGTTCAAATTACAAATTCACCACTGTAACAGGTACAAGCAAGCAAAATCTGAGTGTAATGCTACTCAGTGCTAGAAGTCTAAACCTCAAAATGCATTCACTCGAGGCACTCCTTAAAATGGAGAACATCGACATTTGTGCAGTGACGGTGACCTGGTTCAAGGCTCCAGACAGCACCTCTGCATTACCAGGCTATAAATCATACCACACCTTTCGGCCACCTAACCTGGACTGAAACACCTAAGGTGGGGGCATGTCCATAATCATTAAGGATATCCACACCTCCAGGCTAGTTCCTCAGCATAATGCATCCGAGATTATCCAAGTGCAACTAACTCTGGGCAAGACCGCAATCCAAATTTTAACTTGCTACAGATCCCCCACCATGCCCCAGGATTCCCACTCCTCATTTCATGATACACTGGAAAATATTAGAGTACAACCCAACACCCTAATAATGGGCGATTTCAACTACCCTAACATTAACTAAAATAACTACTCATGTACCAACTCTTTTGCTCAATGTTTTCTGGAATTCATAAATTCCAAAGCCTTGGATCAACTTATCCACACCCCCACCAGTGGCAGCAATATCCTAGACCTGGTCATTACCAACATGGGTGACCAGTGTTCCCCACCAGAGGTCAATTCCTCGTTGGTCAGATCTGACCACAAGCTAATTAGCCTGGACATCCACATCCCACTCCCACCCCACATTAGGGAAACCACCATAAAACATTTCTCCAAAGCCAACTTCACGCTTCTTAACACAGAAATGGCAAACTTCACAACACCCATGCAGATGGACAATAGAGGTATGACTGCTGAATCCTACACAAATGCACTTTATAAGCACTTACATAAGTGCATGGATCATGCTATCCCTACCAGAACCAAGATGCTATCCTCCAAAAAAAGGAAGCCAATCTGGTGTCCCCTTCCATAAACAAACTCTACAACAGAAGAAAGAAACTGTTGCAAAAAAAGAGTAAAATCTCATGACTGGAATAACTCCCTGGTCAGCCTCAGTAAGAAGTTGAGATCCATCATAAAATCCTCCAAAGCTAGTTCTGAAAACAAAATTGCCACTGATTCTAAAGACAACCACAAAGCATTCTATAGCTATGTCAAGAATCTCAATGGCAACACTCAGATCTGCTCCGAGTTACAGCACAATGGCACTAAATATACAGAACCAACTGATATCACCAACATCCTGGCAGATAGATTCAGTGCTAACTTTACCCCCACCCCCCCCCCACCCCCTAAAGGGCCCATCTCTATACCGGAAGAATGCAAAGTTCCTGTAATCACGGCTGCACAGGTAAAAACCCACTTTCCAAAACCAAGAACACAGCATCTATGGGACCTGACAACATCCCAGGCTGCATTCTACATGAATTACAGAATGAACTGGCACCCCACCTAAGCACCATGTTCAATCATAGCCTCACCTCAGGCTTTGTGCCCACTGAATGGCGTACAGCGACGGGTATCCCATCCACAAAGGGGGAGTCACCACGGACCCCAGGAACTACTGCCCCTTTAGCCTAACGAGCCTGGTCTGCAAGGCCATGGAACGTATCATCATGGAACTTATAAACAAAGACATTGGTAATCTCCACACTCTGGACACCACCAGTTCGGGTTTGTAAAAGGCAGATCATGTCTCCTAAACCTGATTGTCTTCTTTGAAGCAGCCACCAAAGCCGTAGATGAGGGTAAGGTGGTTCACATAGCCTATCTAGATCTCACCAAGGCTTTTGACACCATCCCCCACTCTGGAATTATAGATAAACTCACTAAACTAGGGATAAATCCCTATGTCACAAGATGGGCTGCCAAATGGCTCACTGACAGAACCCACACTGTGAAAGTAGCAGACTCCAAATCTGACTTCAGACCAGTGACAAGTGGAATACCACAGGGTTCAGTCCTGGGTCTCTTCCTGTTTGGTATCTACTTTTCTGAAGTACAGGCTAAAACAGAAGGTCTTTGGCTAACGAAGTTTGTTGATGACTGCAAACTAGGAGCCATAATTGAAACTCCTAATGATGTGGATGTCCTACAAAAGGGCCTCACTGAGACAGATGCCTGGTGTCAAAGCCATGGCCTCAAGCAAAATGCCAAAAAGTACTTTGTCATCCCCTTGGGATAAAAACTCTGTACCCATGAGCTACCACATAGGTGGTAGTCTACTTAACACTGAACATGTGATAAGAGACCTTCGGACACAGATGGACAGTAGTCTCTCCTTTGATAATCACATCGCCACAGTAGTCAGGAAATCCTTCTACATGGTACACCTCATCACAAAAGGTTTCTCATCCAGGAAAAAAGAGGTCATTGTTTCCCTCTACTCATCACTCATTAGACCCATTATAGAGTACAATGCCCCTTTTGGTATGTACCTCACAAGACATCTACAACAACTGGAAAGGCCTCACAAAGAGGATTACTGGCCTCAAACAGATGCCCTACTCAGACCATCTCAAAAAACTCCAGCTTTACTCCGTCGCATATCGCCTACTCGGAGGTGATCTCTGCCTAACATACAAAGCTATGTCAAACCCAGAGCTGTTGGACATGCTCCACTTAAAGAAATCCCAATCCCTCTGAGCTACATGCTCTAGGGTCCTAAACCTTGTCACCACAATAAAGAGAACATGCTGGAGGGATAGATTCCTGTCCCAGAAACTTCCCATACTCTGGAACAAACTACCTATCTATATCAAACAAAGCTCCTCATTAGCACTCTTCAAGAAAACTCTTGATGATTGGATGGGAACTAGGAAATTCACCCCAGGGATCACCTCTGTGGATCTGCTTGACAGGGGCACAGGAAAATAATTTTCTTGGGTGGCAAAAGCCAGGGTACCTTTTTGGCTAGGCTTCTATAGGCCCTAGGTCCAACAGCCTAGTACCTGCCTATGAACCTATGAAATAACTACACCAAAATGGCATTTGGCGACCTTTACTAAACTTTTAAATCACAACTTTATTGAACAATGTTCTTAGATTATTTAATCACAGCATGAACATCCATGCAACAATTCACCTGGGCAGCATATCTCACCCACCCTGCCCCAAAATAAGCAGCACTGCCTCAACTGCTCGCTTATTCTCATTTATCTAAGCAGAACCACTGCTCACTTCCATCCCTAACCAACCTCCTTGGATCCAACACCCAACACCAGAGGAGGAACAGAAGAGGGACAATCCTGCCTCTCTTCTCTGCTTAACTGGTTCATATACATAGGAAATAACCAAATCCTCGAAGCCATAAAAAAAGGGAGGGAGGGCAGGCAGCAAGTTCACACATAAGTCTGTCCTCCCAATCCAGCTACATTCACATAAAACTCCCTTATCCCCTCCTTACACTTACCTCACTTCCTCCATAGCACTCATCTATCCAGACTTAACCCCTCCTTACCACTACTCTACTTAAACACTTTCCACCTTCCACTCAACCCTAACATCTCCTCCCCCAAAACTATAGACCCCTTCTGCCCACCTTTCCTCTAAGTGTCTATAGGCAAACTGGTTTGTTACCACACCTCATAAAGCACATAATATTTAAATATTAAAGACCTGAACAACAACTACTTGGGTATCTGGCTTGATCAAAATCTGAAATTTCATACACCTTAAAAAAGACACAAAATAATCCACTTCCTACTCTTTTTGGCCCATAAACTCACACATTTTCTTCATTTGCTATATGATCTGCAATAACTAAAATAATTTTATTTGCTCAGCTTAAATATGACCTTCTTTTAAAAGTTGCATGCTTAATCTCTAACACAGAACCCTACAAAATATTTCCAACTAAATATGTAGGTTCATCACCCTTTCCACAAAGCAAGAGAATCACAACCAAACAATCAGTAAAGAAAATGGTTCCCTCCTATTTAAGCTACTTCATAATGAAATCTTCTCTCCACTGGAGGCTAAACTAACCATGAAAATCTCTTCCTATAATCTAAGAAGGCAAATAAACTCTGGTCCTGTTTTACTTAACCCCAGTACTAAACTGCAATGCACAAATCACAGCTTTTCTATTCTTGGCCTCAAACTCTCAAAGACTTGACATCTAACTTCAAGATTTGAACTCAACTAAAAACAAATTGCTTTAAAAAGGTCAAATACAGCTGCCTCCCTCTGGGCTACATCATCTAAATTCCATGCACTAATTTCACCCACTTTATTTCTGTTAATGTACATGAGATATTATAAAAGTCCGAAATCTCAGCTACTTCACCCTTACTTTATATCCCATTTCTTCTACTCCTATTTTGCATGTCTTAGTATCCTATAGAACACACTTGTCTAACACACACACACACACACACACACGCACACACACACACACACACACACACACACACACACACACACAGCTGATCATCAGCTGCTTCCTGCTTGCCAGGTTCATATTCTACTTACTGCAGTGAGCCTAAGCTGCTTCCCTCCCCCAGGCTATCTCTCACATACCTCCTCCTCCTGTGGCCCCTCCAGTGTTTGCAACACTAATCAAACACTGGTCATCTGGGGCACAGTAAGGGCTTTATCCTTATGTCCTTCAAGGTCATCCAACAGACTTTATGTACTGTACTACAAATAGTGTGCACATAATATATATTATGCCTGTTGTATATCCTCTTATTGTCAGTACATATTGATTGCTGTTCTTTCACTACAGAGTTGTTTAGAAATCTGTTTCTCTTATCTTTATCTCCAGTCTGAACATGAAAATGGTCCATTGTAACTCACATTCTATAGTAAACAAATTTAAATAAGTTAATGCTCTTTAAACAAACAAATAGCTGAGGGAAGTCCCTAGCTATGACAAAGCAGTACCTGATAGCCTTTGCTCTAAGATCATTAAGGGCTGTCTCACCAATGTCAGTTCCCATTCAATAACATTACTCTTCCTTTAGATATTTTTCCAGAGATATGAAATTACAAATATCCTTACTGAATAAACACGGCCAGCATAAGAAAGCAGAATCTTACTTACCAATCTTGCCCTCCAACCTGTCCAAAATTATAGGGAAAAAATTGGCATACAATTTAAAAAAGTCAGTAATCCCATGCCCCTTAAGTGAATGGCAGTGTGACTTTAGGAAAGGCCACTGCATCCATAATTTATTTTTGTCACTTACAAACTCTATTCTGTGAGCTGTGGACAAAGGAAAGCTTATTTGGGTTTACTTCTTCTGACCACACAAAAGCATTTGACTCAGTGAATCATTTTGGCACTTCTCAGTGACATGAAAATGTATGGCTTTGGGAAGAAGGAAATTAAGGCATTCAGAAGCTACCCAGAAAACAGAATATTCAAGTCCCTAGCTGATTTGCACCACTCCTCATCCAGCCTATCAAAAAAGGGGCACCCCGAGGCTCAATAATGGGACCACTTCTTGAGTACTCATTAATGCACTACATTTTACGCAAACCCTGACTCACCACTCTCTATGCACAACATTGCATGATCTTGTAGAAATGTTAACTCTGATCATAATAGAACTGGTACAAGCTTTTTGATCACTCTTGGATATATTTGTTTGGTTTGACATGTCTAAACTAAAAGTACAATTCTCCAAAATGAAAGCAATGCTGTTTGATATCCACACAGGCATCTCCATTCCTAGAGAAATTCAGTTAGAAGGCATAGAAGCTTCTAAATATTTACCAGCATAGTCATTTCTGGATTTGAGATCTATGCCCATAGCTGTAATTTCTACCATTCACAGCAATCTGAAATAGAAATGAATAGCATGTAAAGATTAAAAACAAAGTTGTTACCACTAATTCAGCTGATGAATGACAGCAGTTTTATGTTTACTGATACCTTAATACTGATCATTAAGGCTAAATATCCAAATTGTTTGCAGAAATTTGGTATTAAGTTAGTGGTTCTGATGGCATTCCTTTGGTTAAGCTGACTAGCTTTTGAAAGTACTTAAAGATATCTGCAAACAAGCAACTGTTTGTCATTCTAAGGGGATCCAGTATCTGTCTTGGGATGACATGACTGACATACTTGATGCTTTGCCAGAGATGGCCTGCATCTATCACCCCTGGACGTCCGGGTACTGGCTAAGGCTCTTGCCACCCCTATAGTGCCTTTTTTAGGCAGTGTTCCAAAGACCAAATTAACACCATAACAGCTATATATAAATGCAGTCTGAGGGTCATGCTGCTCAATGCTAGAAGTCTATATCTCAAGATGCACTTGCTCGACACACTCCTCAAAATGGAGAACATCGACATTTGTGCTGTAATGGAAACCTGGTTTAAAGCAGCAGAAAGCACCCTTGAATTACCAGGCTATAACTCATTCCACAACTTCCGGCCCCAAAAGTCCAAAGGTGGTGGTGTCTCCATATTCATAAAGGATATGTATACCTCAATACTAGTAGCCCAGCATAACACATCTGAGATACTTCAAGTACAACTAACACAGGGTAAGATGGCGATCCAGGCCATAGCCTGCTATAGGTCCCCAACCATGTCCCTAGACTCTCACTAAATGTTCCTAAGCACCCTGGACTCTATCAAGTTCCACCTCAACACTCTCATACTAGGAGACTTCAACTACCCCTCCATCAACTGGCAAAACTACTCAAGCACCAATACACTGGCCCAACACTTCCTGGAATTCATCAGTTCCAATGCCCTGGACCAACTCATTCTGACCCCCACTAGAGGAACCAACATCCTTGACCTGGTTATTACTAACATGGGTGACTGTTGCTCTACACCAGTAGTCAATCCCTCCCTGGTCATATGCGACCATAAACTAATCACCATGGAAATCCACATCTCACCCACCACCACCACCCCCGCAAAGGTAACCACCTTCAAAAACTTCTCCAAAGCTGACTTTGCACTCCTAAAAACAGAAGTGGTTAACTTCACGGCACCATGCCAATGGAAAATAGCTGTATGACTGCCAAATCATACACCAATGCACTGTACAAACATGTACATAAATGCATGGAACTAGCCATACCCAACAGAACCAAGACGCTCTCCTCTAAAAAAAGAAAGCCAATCTGGTTGTCCCCTCCCATTAATAAACTCTACAACAGAAGGAAGAAACTGTTGCAGAAAAAGGTGACGTCCCCAAGACTGGAAAATTCCCTTATTAGCATCAACAAAAAGTTGAGATCCCTCATCGAATCCTCTAAAGCCAGCTATGAATGCAGAATTGCGGCAGACACTAAAAACAATCCCAAAGGCTTCTACAGTTATATCAAGAACCTCCACGGCAATACCCAGATTTGCTCTGAGTTACTGCACAGTGGTACTTCCTATATTGAGCCAACAGATATTGCCAAAATACTGGCCGACAGATTCAGTGTCAACTCCCTCCCCCCCAAAGGACCAATCACAATACCGGAAGAATGCCAGGCACCCAGCATGACTACAGCACAGGTTAAAGCTGCATTGTCCAAGGCCAAGAATACAGCTTCCACACCTGTGTGCCCTGTTCAGGCACAGCCTCACCTCAGGCTTTGTTCCTACTGAATGGTGCACTACTACAGTCATCCCTCTCCTTAAGGGGGGAGCAACTACAGACCCTGGAAATTAGTACCCCATTAGCCTAATGAGTCTGATATGTAAAGCTATGGAGCGCATCATCATGGACATGATTAACCAAGATACAGGAAATCTCCAAACTCTAGTCCCCACACAATTTGGCTTTGTGAAAGTGAGATCATGCCTGCTCAACCTGGTTGACTTCTTTGAATCAGTCACCGGGGCTGTGGATGAAGGTAGGGCAGTGCATGCAGCCTACCTCGATTTGGCCAAGGCCTTTGATACCATTCCTCACTCCGGAATTATTGATAAACTCATCAAATTAGGCATCAACCCCTATATCATTAGGTAGGTTGCAAATTGGCTCACAGATAGAACACACAGTGTGAAAGTAGTAGACTCCAAGTCAGACTGCCAACCAATGAAGAGTGGAGTCCCACAGGGATCGGTCCTGGGTCCTCTCCTGTTCAGCATGTACTTTGCAGAAGTCCAGACCAACACAAAGGGACTCTGGCTGACCAAGTTTACAGACGACTGCAAGCTGGGAGCCATTATTAACTCCCCAATGCAGACATCCTACAGAAAGGCCTCACTGAGACCATTGACTGGTGTCGAAACCATGGCCTTAAGCTTAATGCCAAAAAAATGTGTTGTCATCCCCTTTGGTAAAAACTCAGATCCCACTAATTACCACATCGATGGGAGCCCACTGAACACTGAAGGCATTATAAGAGATCTGGGGATGCAGGTTAACAGCAACCTCTCCTTCGACCACCACATTGCCACTGTGGTCAGAAAGTCCTTCTATGTGGCACATCTCGTTACCAAGGGTTTTACATCGAGGAAGAAAGAGGTCATTGTCTCTCTCTACTCCTCTGTCCTTAGACCAATCATTGAGTATAATGCCCTATTTGGCATGTACCTCACTATACACCTGCAACAGCTGGAGAGGCCACAGAAGTACCTCACGAAGAGGATCTTAGGCCTTAAACACATGTCCTACATGGACAGACTCAAAAGATTCCAGATATTCTCTGTCTCATTTCGCCTACTTAGAGACAATCTTTGCCTGACTTACAAAGCCATGTCTGACCCAGCTCTGTTAGAAATGCTACATCTAAAGAAACCCCAATCCCTCCACACCACACCCTCCAGAGACCTTAACCTCATTACCACAATCAACAGAACATGCTGGAGGGACAGGTTCCTCACCCAGAGACTGCCCATGCTCTGGAATAGACTTCCCAGACATGCCAAGCAGAGCACCTCGCTGTCCCTCTTCAAGAGAAATCTTGATGAGTGGATGTGTAATAGATAGTTCATCCTGGGGATCACTCCAGTGGGTCTACTTGATAGAGGTACTGGGAACTAACGTCAGGCAGCACAATGCCAGGGCACTTTTATGGGCTAGGCTTGTAAAAGCTCCAAGGGCATTAGCCTAGTACACACCTATGAACTGTGATGAAATGTAACTGAATGTTTCTTACATCTGTATATATATATATATATATATATATATATATATATATATATATATATATATATATATATATATATATATGTGTGTGTGTGTGTGTGTGTGAATCTAGTCAGGACCTCTAATTATTGGATGATATATAGTCTAGAAGAGATTTTTAATTCTCCCTGCTAGAACACTATAAATATATGGTAGCCCTATGACATATCCTTCAGTATAGATAATGTTAAGTAGAAAGACATTGGAATGAGGGAGAGGTCTGACAGGAAAGCAGATCAAGGGATAAGTGTGTATAATGCTCACTTACTCAAAACTGCCAAATATGACTATTCACTACATGGGTAAAACTGTCTTTCCTCCAAGGTGCAATAATTGATCTTGGATGTGATTATATTAATGAGGTATACCCACTTGAATAGGGTTGTGGGGGTAAAACCCTGACAAACACAAAACACATATCAGCACAAAATTTCACTTACCTAACGACCATTACCATCTTTGTTTTATGTTTCTGTACATTACTGTGTCATTTGCTGTGTAGCTAGAAATCTTCCTGTTAGTTCTTCCCATTTGTTACTTTGCTGGCCTGCACTTTTATTTGTCTTAACACTATATAGTGGTAAAGTTGTATGTCTGAAGGAACAGAGACATTGTATAAAAGTAAGATTCCCTAACACCTGGATACTATAATGTTGCCTCAGAGATAAGCAATGCTTAGCAGGCAAAACTTTGAGTGTTTGTGTTTACTGTTATTTTAACTATACACAGTGCTAAAACTATATTATTTTATGCTTCTTCCTTTATGTGAGGCATTTACAAATATAACAATAGAATATAATATGGGAATATAATATGGTTATTTTATATTACATTTTTTTATTCCTCAGAGAAGATTGGGTGTTACTGAATGGTCACCTGTTCCCTGTTTTTGAAAGCAGAGGAGCACACTGTATACAATGACATTAGTATGAACCTTCTCCACTTGTGGGCGCAAAACTAAAATTACTTATTTTCAATGGTAACGGCCTGGGTAGCCCAAATGAAACAGGCAGAGTCACGTGATATAATCTGCCCCTGTGACACAGATGAATGAAGTTCTCACTGTGACCCAAGCAGTCCATATTCAGTTAGCAGCATAGGTGTTGGAGTGGATAGGTTGGGGAGAAATAAGATGGGATTGGTCAGACATTGCCAGGTCGCCCATCTTGGTGGAAGGGAGGTGGCTGTGCTTTTTTGCTTTGGTGACACAAGGCCAACACTGGGTGTTGCACCCTTGGAGAACAAGTCTGTTGAGTATATGCTGCTAGGCAGTGCATCACACTAACCAGATAGGAATATGTGGATTTGCACATGCTTACCACAGCAGGCAACACTCATGGGAGCCTAAGAAAGAGATCCCACTGAGATCATCTTCATGGCATACAGGGAAAAAGCTCTGGCTTACCCTTAGGTGACCTAAATCTATTTAGTAGCTTGACTGCCTATACGAGAATAGTGGAGAGGATAGGAATGAAGGGCTACTATTGCTCATCCATACTGACTGGAAGGAGGGTAGCTATGGCTTGCCATGCAAGTGACATCTGATGGGAACATTAGATATTCACCTATAGGAGATCTGAGCTGGCCAAGTTCAGAATGCCATTGGTGCATTTGCACTGTATAACCATAAGGGAAATTGACATGTGAAAGGGATGCTTCCCCTTGAAAGGTACATATTGTGGGCTTGAAGGAGGAATGTTCCCAAGGGAAGAAAGTAGGCCATCAACAGGACCTGCTTCTCACTAGGGAATTGAAGGCTTATAGGGATTCCCAGGCAGGAATGAATATGTTATAGAACTCTCATCTATCCTAATAATACCTGGCTCCCATTCCACAGGAACAAATAGACCAAATAGGAAGTAGGAAGCCATCAGACAAGATCTTGGGGGGGTGGGGGGACCAAAAAAGGAGAAATACCATGGGAGTTAGGACATCTATGGGTTGAGAAAGGACAGCACTGAGCCCAGCAAGCTGGCCTACTCCCTACTGCCCGACTCTCATCTCTCCAAGGAATAAACGGACTGATTAAGCCCTTCAGCCAGGGGAACCAATGGGACAGAGGGATCTTTTCCAGGCTGTAAAGTATCTGTCATTTACAGTAAAAGAAGGAAAGAAATGAACCAGTCAATGAGGTAAAGGAAGGGGAACCTTTGGGCAACAATCGGGGGGAGAAAGAGTCAATTGCTCCTAATAAACCTAAATTTAGCTAAGTACCTAACCTAGAAAATGTGGCTATCAAACCAACATTTTATGTAGTTATTTAGTATAGTGTACATGGTAGGGCTGATGCTCTGACAGCAAAGCAAAACACTTCTTCATATTAGAGATTTTATGGCCTAAAGGTTTAAAATGATTTTGAGCTCCATTAATTAAAAGAAATTTATAAAATGTTTATAAAACATTTTAATGTAATTAATGCATTTTCAGAAGATATTCTTATAATTTTCCATTCATTTGAATAGTCAGACCATCCTTTAAAAGGCCCTATTTTTTCAGCAATGAAATATTCCAAGGAACTGTCAAAGTAGTAATCTGTACTGACATAGCTGTAACAGCCCCCTGTATTTTAGTCTTACTATTTCCCATCCACATTAATTGTGTTTTTGTAGAATGATAAAGTCTATGATAAACTTTCCTACTCTACCTGTTCACTGATCTGACAATCTGATCATTGGATGGGGTTTCAGAGGGGCTTGGCCTCCTGCATAAACTTTCTTTTTTTTCATTGTTTTGATCTTTTTGGATTGATCATTTTTACAGCTGCTTCACATAATCACTTTTAATCTAAGTAACTTGTATGACAGGAGCATTAATATTATTGCTACATAGCAAGACTGTAGGTAACATGGCAATTAACATGGTGTGTCAAAGCAATGACATTATATACTTTAAGGTGTTCTTTAAGTGATTTTCTAAAGGACAGAGTAGTCTTATGCTATCCCCAACCCTCAAGCCACAGAATGGCAAGTAGGCTGAACCTCATTATCCTCCCCACCACCTCCACCTAGCTCAAACAGGTGTCCAAGCCACTAATCAAAATCACTTTATCTGGGTCACAGTCTGGCCTCCATCACTCTGTGCCAGCAGAAGTGGTATTAATTTGTTTTTGCAGTTCACTTGTTACTCTTCTATTATGTTTCAAGTTGTTGTGATACAATGTCAAACTATTGTTGCTGCACTAGAATAGTGGAGTATTGTAGTAACATATATTAGTAGAACTAGTGTAATATACTGCGCTATGCTTTTGTCATATCACGTTGTTGTAGTACTGCTGCTTTATTATACTGCCATGCCACTTCTAAGCCTTTATGGTAGTACTGCTATCTTACACAAGTTTTTCCATTCCCATGTTAATCTATTATTTATTTTATTTATTTATTTGGAATTGATTACCGGGGAAGTCCACTGGGCCGAATTGACCCATTTTCAGTGGAGGCCCGGGGGAGAAAAGCTCCAAGATGCATTATACAATTTAGATACAAATGATAGTTAATATTAAAGATCTTATGTAGAATAGTTACTCATAAATGCATTCAATATCATGCATAGTTAACAAATTCATTAAGCTTGAAGGTAGGGATCATACAGTTTCATTTGAGGAAAACAGATATGGGTTAGGTGTGGAAACAGTTTACATACAAACCTTTTAAGAAAATGTAAATACACTTTACATACACACATCAACAGTAGAATGCTATTTACAATATTTACAAGGTTGGGCTGTGTGAGGGTAGCTGTAGGAGGTGAGAGCTTAGAGAGAAGCTATAGAAATTGTTGAGAGCTTAGATAGGCTCATAGGAAGATAACTTTGAGAGCTGTAGAGCTTGGGATCCAGAGCGAGAACCCTCTTGGATTAGGTTGGGTGAAGACAGGTACATTTCCGTTTAGTGGACAGGTGTTTGAATAGTTGGATTTTGAAGTTTTCTGAGTTTTGTATAGTTCTTAGTGTGTGGAGGGAAGGGAATTCCATTTTTTGCCTAGTTAGAAAGATAGGAGAAGTTGGCCAGCAGGACGTTTAGGTTTATGGATAGTAATTAAGTTCTGATTTTCAGATCTGAGAGCTCTGTTGGGTGTATAAGGGGGAAGCTTGTTAGTTAGAGTGGGACATTTTGTTGGGTGAAATATGAGTCTATATACAGTAGTGAGTTGGAGATAGTCTATGTAGTTTGGGAGTTCAAGCCAATTCAGGGATTGTAGGGTTAGGCAATGATGAGTGGTACTTTTAGATTTAGAGTCAAATTTAGATATTTTGTTATAGCAGTTTTCTAGTTTAGAGGTGATAGAGGAGGACAGGTTGGTTAGGAGAGGGGCTCCATATAATAAGGAAGGAAGAAGATAAGTCGAGGCCAGAGTTTGCCTGGTAGAGTTGGAGAGAAAGCAATTATTCCTATACAGCATACCTAGCTTTTGGTGGGTTTTCTTAATATTTTGTTGAATATGAATATCAAACTTGAGGTGTTCATCTACAGTAATGCCAAGTAGTTTGGCAGAGGGGACTACTTCTATAGGTGAGTTGGTTTGACTATAGACTTTGAAGTGGTTTTTATTGTAGGAGAGGGTCTCTGTGAGAGGGAATAGTAGAATCTTTGATTTATTTGCATTGAGAGAGAGGTGGTTTTGGCACATCCAATTTTCAGTTGTTGAGAAAGTAGCTTGGGTTTTAGTCAGCAATTCAGAGAGGTTTGAGACAGAGCACACTAAGGCTGAATCATCTGCATATTGAATGATTTTAGCATCAGGAATAGCAGTGTGAAAGTTATTGATGAAGATGTTAAAAAGCATTGGCCCAAGGATGGATCCCTGTGGTACGCCAGTTGGGGTAGGTAGGAAGGAAGAGATGGAGTTCTTCCATTTGACTGCCTGTGATCTGTCTGATAGATAGCTGGAGAACCAGGATAAAGCATTATGTGAGAGATTAAGGTTTGAGAGATGACAGAGAAGATGCTTGTGGGAAACAGTAGCAAAGGCTTTAGACAGATTCAGTAAAACAGTAGAAACTAAGTGGCCAGAATCTCGGGCTTGATTGACAGTTTCTAGGAAAGAGAGTAGAGCGGTTATTGTGCTATGGCCTGGATGGAAGCCATGCTGGGTAGGAGTGAGAAGATTGTTTTGGGTCAGGAAAAGCATAAGTTGGAGGTGGATGCATTTTTCTAGGATTTTGGAGATTGGTGAACAAAGCAATGGGGTGAAAGTTTGAGATGCTGGTATTTTTGCCTCCTTTATGAAGAGGAAGAAAATAAGCTAAGCACCAGAGTTTGGGGACATATGATTCTTTTATGGATCGGTTAATGATGCTGATTGGGAGTGCAATGCCATCAGCAGCACATTTTAGGAAAAAAGAGAGAATATTGTTGGGAGCGTTAGAGCAAGGTTTAAGTTTGGATAAAAGCTTTTTTATAAAGTTAGTGGAGATGGGTTTGTGTTCAAACAGATGAGATGAGTTAGAAGGGGGAGAGTGTAGAGCAGTTGGGTTATTATTGGGAAATGTCTTGGTGAGGGGTAGTAATAGTGTCTATGAAAAATGAGTTAAATTCAGAGCCTAGTTTGAGATCAGATTTACTTGGGTCAGGACAGGGATTATTCTTGAAGCCTGGATTGAGGAGCGAGTTTACTGAGTTCCAGAATTTTGTTTTTTTTTTATTGTTATTGGACTAAAATTTGATATAGTAGGATTTTTTGTCTTTGGTGATTAGTCATTTTGCACAGTTGCGGAGCTGTTTATATTGGAGCAAGGTATTGGCCCATTTATTGTTTTGGTAAAGCTTCCATAGTTTGTCTCTGTGGTGCATAATCTGTTTTGTCTCTTTGGATAGCCAAGGAGCATTTTTAGTTTTTATCCTTTTGTTTCTTAATGGGGCTAGTGAGTTTAAAGTATCAAGGAAGACAGAGTTGAAGTATTCTCTAGCCTTGGCAAGAGGAAGGATGTTTAGAATTTGCCAGTTCATTTGTTTGACAATATTTGAGAAAGTAGTTGGGTTGAAGCTACTGAGGTTGCGAGTTTGAATGTACTGATGCTGGTGTGGGGAGGAACTAGTTGAGCGATGCATGAAGGCTGGGAGGTGGTCACTAAAGGTATCAGGAATTGTGCCAGAATTGGTTATTTTATTAGGATCTGAGACTAGGATCCAATCTATAGTGGATCCGGGAGGGTTTATTTTGTTAGGTCAAGTGATGGAGAGGATTATTTGAGTGGTTAATGGATAGGGAGGGAGAGCGGCAATTGATTTTATTCCAGTCAATATTCACCTCACCAAGGATATAATTTTCATAGTTAATTTCAGTAGAGGCCCATAGGAGAATATTTTCGAGTGTAGAGATATTGTTACCAGGTGAGATATATAGGGCAACAATGCAGATATTTTTATGTTTATTTAGATTTAGAATTCCAGCAGTTAGTTCAGTGTTCTGTATTACTACATGATCTGCATGTGTAAGTCTATTGCAAGTAAGCACATTAGCCATAACACAATTCTGGAGAATGCTGTGGCATATACTTTTCATGGGGCACTTTTCTCAGTTAATACTTTATGCGGCACTTAAACATTGACTGTATGAAATATTACAAGCAGAAGTATATTTTGGTTATTTGCAGAAACAGATGATTCTCTCGAACATCTGGGCTACTGGTCAACTCCTAGATGATATGGTGGTGGATATTATATTATCACATACGACAGTGACATACAGCAATGGAGACCAATGAAATGGATTAATAGCCTTTTTGAATTAGCTTTCATTATTTTGTGGTGATTACACCCCTGCTTTAATAATGAAAATCACTTTCTGAATGTTAATATGCATCAGGATATTTTAATGAAAAGAGTATTACAATTCGTATTCCACATCTGTAAGCCACTGTCTCTTATTGATCTTTTTATTTTATTTATTTATTTATTTATTTTTATTTAACATTTGTTGACCGGGAAAGTCCGACTAGGTTCCACAGAGCCTGTTTTCAGCGGAGGCCCGGGGAGAAACACTCCAGATCTCTTTTCTGAAGTCTTAAAAGCTAAACAGTTTTACATTTCATAATGCTACATGTGGCACTAGTGACTTATTCAAATGTATATACATTAAAATAATGAAGCCATTTGTACATATTCACTGAATGTTTTTTACAATATTTACGTATGATTTCACTGCTTTTGTTTCCTTTTTTATTGATCATTTTTACTGCTGATGTTTCGATTGTTACTCTATTAGCAAAATCAATAAAGATATAGTTCTAGAAAAAATATTTAAGTATGGTAAAATACAGAAACTGCAGTGCTTCACAAAAAAGCACAGTTTGTAAAAATGTTTAGCAGTGGGAATGCCAGGAAGCAAACAGTACACCGCTGTTTACATTCTCATTAAAACCAGACTGTATCTGAAAATGACTCAAGACTTGATGGTTATCAGCATTCAGAGTCAGTTTTCAATTTAAATATTAACTGTGTTCATCGCAAATGCAAAATATTTTTAAAGAATAAATGTTTAGCCAATGCAGTGTTTAAAATGGTCTCTTCTGTGCAATGAAGTAGAGATATTTATTGTTTTTGTTTATTGTCCTTGCTATACATGTGTCCTGTAGCCGTAAATGCACTGTCTCAGTATGTGACCATCCAGTCAGTCTGTCACTAATCAGTACATTTTTCATTTTATATATCTATTTAGTCTTCTTCTCAAAGAGAATAGGTGTGCATTTATTCATCCTCTGACCCCCCCCCAATTATAAAAGTGACAGAAAAGAAATAATTAAGAGAGGGAAATTATATAGAAAAGAACAGGATCTCAGCTCTGTTTCAGCACTAGCTGTAGCCAATCATTCGCAGCTGCACCCTGCTGCCTTACACTGACACATGGCTGACAGTATCTGTACTCTGCAAAATAAGTAGGCTTCACATTACTGTTTCTGCCATCATTGTCAGACTGGTGTGGTGTTCTGGGACTTTCTACCCACTGTGAACAACTCTGCAGAAGAGGACAGTGAGATAACCTGCTCAAGATTAAAGGCCCAGCTGTCAGCACTGAAGGATAGCCAGATGGAAATCATAATAATAAGGCAAGATGTTCATTTCACAACCTGGAAAAAAGAGAGAGTGAAAGGCAAGTTAACCTTGAGGGGATAATTGAGGTGAAGGACGGAAAGCTTGGGAACTGATCATTTATCTTCTTGTTCTCACAGGCTAACACTAAACAGTCCCTGAGTCACATAGGGCTTTGTCTACCACAGGTAGGTAATTTTTCTAAATATACCTAGCATCAACATATATTACAAAGTTACCTAGCATCAACACAAATCATACAAAGACCGAGAATCAATAAATAAAATTCATGTAGCTAACAGCAGTATCTATATCTCTAAATGTAGTGAGCTATATTAAGTACTAACATTATAGCTAGTACCTCTGTGTTTAATGTATGTACCTTTTCTCATAAATAAAATACTTATCATTCCCTGTATAAAACTATAGTGAGAATAATTTATTACTGATGCACCAATATGAAGCTAGACTATAAGGATGCCTAGCAATGCCATAACATACTGTATAAATGTGCACAATATTCTTGCTCAGTAAAATGTGCCTATCTTCATCATTATCATAATTATACTTAGCATTGTTATGAATTATATAAATACCATGCAGTATTATATATCATGGATGATTCATCACTATTACCAGGCATAGCACACATTCCTACCATCATTACATAAATAGTTACAGTGGCATACAGAGTTAACTTCCATAATGCATATATTTCATTCTAATTTACTCTGTTTCCATCCACTTTTCTTGTAACACTCAAATGAAACAAGACTGTATGTCTAGATATTACATATCATTTCACACCATAAGTGTAATGCAAAATAAAATAAATAGCTACACACTTTAATAAGTAAAATATGTTATTAAAGCCCACAATTTGTACTGGAAACATATATACTCATATTCACTTGCCAGGCCAAGCATCTCTGTGCAAAAACAGTCTTTGGTAGGTGTCTTGAGGTAAGCACATTTTTTCCCTG
Organism: Protopterus annectens; assembly: GCF_019279795.1. Classification (NCBI taxonomy): domain Eukaryota; kingdom Metazoa; phylum Chordata; order Ceratodontiformes; family Protopteridae; genus Protopterus; species Protopterus annectens. Next base: position 766,772,494 of record NC_056748.1, on the reverse strand, counting down.
AATAAGCCTACAGACTGCTGAGCAAAGCTGGTACTATATATCATAGACCTTCTACCTGATGTATAATGAGCTTTGCAAATGGCCTTCTGGCAGTTTATTACAATATGGCCCCACTAACATATCATGACTTTTTACTACAAAGTATTTGTTCAGTACCTCTGCGTTTTATGAAATATTTTACTTTCTTCAGGTACAGGTAACAGCATCTACTATCTCATAAGTATTCACTTTGTTATTAGTGAGTAGGTCGAGGGTAACAGGAAGCAACATCTAAAATACTTATGCCTTGAAAAAAATAATCATGTCACTCATTCTAAACTAATAAGGTCAATCAAATATATTTAGAAGACTGGAACTAGGAAATGAATGCATGAGAAAACTGCCATGTCATTTTTAAATATGAAATGCTGTTTACATATAATAGTAGAGGCAATATATGATGGGATGGGCCAGCTGGCACTCCATTTTTAAACATAGATTTAACAAAAGCTAGACATGCAGTAACTCATTTAGCTTGCCACTAATAGAAATCAGAGAAAGTTATTGAAAAAAAAAGATATACTTAAACTCGGCAGAAGCACAAAATAACAATCTCAGCAACACATTTGTAAACCAATGGAAAGACAAGAAAACAGAAAAAAATATCTGCCTTTGTTGTATCAAATAATAAGGGAGAAAGTACTCTTAAATAAAAAAAAAACATGGCTGTGAAACAAAATCATATCGGTACGAGAGATCCCATGAAGCCATTTTGGAAATATCCCATACTGAAAAATAATAATAATCAGATGCAGTGGTAGTATTGAATTTTATTTTTACTAATTTATAAGTGGGGTTATTAAACTGCTCCTTCCAGGAACTTATTTCAGCTATGACCGAGGATACAATGGCAAAGGCAAATGCAACATAAACTGAGGCAACTTAGTACAGCCAAACAGCATGTTTCTGTGAGGTAGGGAGAAACTGAAGACTGGAGTACAGAGAAAACCCACAAAGATGAGAACATCCAAAACTTAACATAGACATTGACTGGGATTAAAATTAAAGATCAGATCATTGGTCTGTGTAGCACAGATTTTGTTAATCAGCCACCATATTCAAGACATTATCAAAATGTATACTTTATAAAGTTTTGGCTATAGGGCATTTTAATGATATTGACCTTTTAATGTCTACTGAAGTAATAATTAATTTCTGCCCTTGGATTATAATTAACTTTATCATGCTATCTGTAACTTCACCTTCAATGTCAATTTCAGTTCTAAATGCTTATTTTCTAAGATCTTTGCAAACATTAAAGTAAAAGAAGACAAATATAAAATAAAAATATTGCAAATTATGTAAGTCATTCAATACAAAAGTACTTTCAGTATATTAAGAATAAATAGTATCACAAATACTATAACACAAATTATGTGTGATAAAATACAAGTAATACAGAAACATTGGTTTGCCAAGAAATATGAAAGGATTGCTCAAACTCTAAAATAGTCTGGTAACTTTGTCTGTGACCAAATCGAGCCATAAACAGAACAAACATAAAAATCAGTGTAAGTGAAAAAAAAAGTGGTAACAAAGAACATTAAGTGAACTCCACTAAGCCAGACCTCCCACAGTTACAGGTAACTTACCATTTGTAAAGAATGCCTGCAATATTCCAAGCTGGTAAATGCAAGCCACACCAAAACTTAAAACATTCCTTTGCATCAAAATGACAGTGAGGCAGTCCAACAAATATTCCACAATTGCTGGACTGACCCATACCTCTCAGCTGTCCATATTTTTGCAGAATACCCAGATTTTTGCCTCATATTTTTCACCTGTTCCTCATTGTATTTCTGGTTTTCTGGTAAATTAATTTATTTATTTACAGGGAAAGTCCAACTGGGCCAGAAGCCCATCTTTAGTGGAGGTCCGGGGAGAAAATCTCCACAGAAATATAAGCAAAATACAATAATTAGATAGTATAGCAATAACCCACGCCTGGGTGTGGGTAATGCTGGATTTACCCACGGTTGGCGTGGTTCGGTCCCGAGGGCCGAGGACCAAACAAAGCCAAGCGTGGGTAAGCATTACCCACAGAAGGAAGTGGTTATTGCTATTATGACATTATTTAAGAAAAGAAACTATTACTTTTCTTAAATAATGGCATAGTATAATGCCTGTTTACTGCCCTTCCGCAGATGTCTGGCATCCGGCAGTACATCAGAGCTGTGGGCAAAACGGAGAAAGCAAGATCTCCGTTGCTTTTTACTGTTTTCACTATGTTAAATGGGTTTAACATAGCGAGACAGTTTTAAAATAAGCAACGGAGATGTCCGTTGCTTATTTTAAAACTGTCTCGCTATGTTAAACCCATTTAACATAGCTAGTAAAAAGCAACGGAGATCTTGCTTTCTCCGTTGCTTTTTAAAACCTGTTTAAGCTATGTTAAATGGGTTTAGCATGAGACAGCTTAAAATAAACGGAGATCTCCGTTGCTTATTTTAGCTGTCTCGCTATGTTAAACCCATTTAACATAGCGAGACAGTGTTAAAAGTAGAGTTATACTAATGGAAAAAGTCCGGCGACGGACCTTTTCCATTAGTATAACTCGATTTACAATGTGCACGCTGGCCAATCAGCATGCACGTTTTGGGGGGGTCATGGTATAATATAATAGTATACATATAGTAAGATGCAGAATACATATTATCTAGTTAGTCTATACAAAGAAGTATTCAATACAGTTTTCTGGTAGATACAGGTTCAAAAAGAAAAACACACAAGCATTTCAGTAAAGATCACTGCGAGAAAAATAAAATTAGTACTGTGTACATATTAAATAATAGTTATGAATAAATGAGATTTCCTTTATATATATATATATATTTTTTTTTTTTTTTTTTTTTTTAGTAGTAACACTGAGGAGAGGGAGAAAATGAGGTAAGGAGTGGACAGTGTGACATCAGACTTACAGTTATCTTGTCAGTCAGGTTTGGCACAGGAGCAATGCCAGGTTTTGGATATATGTTCAAATAGTAGTTGTTTGAAATTGGTAGATTCAGGTGTGTTTTGGAGGGTGGGTGGTAGAGAGTTCCATGATTTGGCTATCTGATTTAAAAATGGGGCTTCACTGTGAGTGTTGTTAGCTTTGTTTACTGTGAGAAAGTTTCTGCCTGCAGATCTTAGACTTCATGGGCATGAGTAGAGAACAACAAGTTCCTTGAGGGATGGGCAACTGTCAGGATGGAAGATGATAATGTGTGTGGACTTAAGTTGGTAGAGAGGGATAAGGTTAGGTAGCTTGAGCCAATTTAATTTATGTAGAGCAATAAATACAATGGTGGGTTTTCTGGGGAAGGTTGGCTGCAAAGCAGGCTATTTTATTGTAGCAAGTTTCCAATTTGGTTAAGTCTGATTTTTTTTAAGTTGGTAAAGAGGAGGAAAGCATAAAGGAATAAAGAGTGGAGGAAAGTTCTGGATATGGCTAGTCCGGTATTGTCAGTTGTCAGTGAGGAATGGCTCGCTTCTGTACAGTGAGCCAAGTTTGACGTGAACTTTCTTAATTGTGATGGCTAAGTGTTGGTCAAATCTGAGTTTGTTGTGATAGTCACACAGAGGAGTTTTGTATAGTCAACTGGTTGGACGACTGTGTTATGTACTGAGAGAATGGTGAAATGAGGGGTGGTAGGTGATTGTTTGCTACTGGTAAATAGCATTAACTCTGTCTTTTGGGGGTTGAGGATTAGTTGTGATTTACTTAGATATGTTTCAATATCATTAAAAGCTTGTTGGGCTACTATTTTGAGGTCTGGTAAGATATCTGCTGAGCAGATTAAAGTCAAATCATCCGTATACTGAACTACTTTAGTATGTGTTGTAGATGAGGCTAGATCATTAGAAAAGATGATGAAAAGAAGGGGCCCTAGTATGGATCCTTGGGGGACTCTGACTGAGATGAATCACTGAGGCTTGAAGTCACTAAATAATGATATACATTTGAGTGTGAGACTTCATATCCTTCACAAAATGCATGCTAACACAAATCATATTATTCTAGCAATTTTTTTTAAGTTTTTTAAGAGCAATATTTAAAATCTGTCCCTATTTTTAGACCTTTATTCCCCCATTATTTTTGGCTTTGGCCAGATTTCTTGCTCTAAGAGGTTGAGATGTACGGATTCACCTCAGACAAATCCACAGTCCTATATGCCATGTACGCAATAAACCATGGCCAAATATACCCAAGAAACAGTCTTGTCAAGAATCCCAGTCTCCAAAGCACCAGATTGAAGAACTGTACAATTAATAATTTCTAATAGGTCACATATGCTACAGCTATTAGGTCCATTTCAGAAGCATCAGAAGCAAAAGGGACAATAATAAAAAGCAGAAGGATTTAAAACACCAGACACCATAAATGAATAAATGTATTGGTCAGTTCCACAGCAGTGGAACAAAACATGGACTGCTCAGTGATGAAACCACCATAATTAAGAACCATGTTATAAGTTTAAACATTATAGGTTCATAGGTTCATACTAGGCTATCTGCCCTAGGGCATTTATAAGCCTAGCCAGAATGTGTTTGGCTTTCGCCACCCATTTTAAATTTATTTTGCTATGCCCTTTTTCGAGGTTAGTATACTGTGCCTCTGTCTAACAGTGACACAGAAGTGATACCCAGGGTAAACCTATGATCTCCCATCCACTCATCAAGATTCCTCTTGAAGAGAGTCAATGAGGGACTCTGCCTAACCAGGACTGGGATTTTATTCCAGAGTGAAGGGAGCCTCTGGGTTATGAATCTGTCCAGCATGTCCTATTTATTTCAGCACTGAGGTTCAAGTCTCTCGAGCGCGTAGCTCGATAGGATTTGGATTTTCTGAGGTGCAGCATGTCCATTAATTCCGGGTTGGACATGGCTTTATACATCAGGCACAGATCACCTCTGAACAGGCGGTATGCCACTGAGTAGAGCTGGAGTTTCTTTAACCGGGCAGCATATGGCATCTGTTTGAGCCCTTTGATCAATTATGGGCCTGATGAGGGATGAGTAAAGAGGCACGATGACCTCCCCTGATCTAGATGTGAATCCCTTCATGATTAGGTGGGCTATATAAAATGTTTTTCTAACCACTTTGGCCACGTGGTTGTCAAATGAGAGATTGCTATCAACTTGGGTCCCCAGGTCCCTAATTACTTCTTCTATACTTAATGGATTACCACCTATGTGGTAATTTGTGGACACTTTGTTTTTGCCAAAGGGGATGACTATACACTTTTTGGCATTTAGCTTGAGGCCATGGCTCTGGCACCAGTTGTCTGTTTCTATGAGGCCCTTTTGGAGGATGCTTGTGTCGGCTCGAGAGTCGATTATGGCGCCCAGTTTGCAGTCATCTGTGAACTTGGTCAGCCACAGTCCTTCCGTGTTGGCCTGTACCTCCAAGAAATATATACCGAACAAGAGAGGTCCCAGGACTGAGCCTTGTGGGACACCACTTGTAACTAGTTTGGAGTCTGACATGGCTCCAGCAATTCTAACCATGTGGGTTCTGCCCTTGAGCCAGTTTGCAATCCATCTAGTGACATAGGGGTTTATATTTAAGCTGGTGAGCTTATCTATAATGCCAGAGTGGGGTATTGTATCGAAGGCTTTTGCGAGGTCCAGGTAGGCTGTGTGGACCACCTTCCCCTCGTCAATGGCCTTGGTGACTGTTTCAAAGAAATCAACCAGGTTTAAGAGGCAGGATCTGCCCTTAACAAAGCCGAACTGGGTAGGATCCAGTGTCTGTAGGTCCCCAATATCTTTATTTTTGAGGTCCCTGATGATCCTTTCCATAGCTTTGCAGACCAAGCCAGTCAGGCTTATGGGGCGATAGTTTCCAGGATCCGTTGAGGCACCACCTTTATGGAGAGGGACCACTCTTGCTGTACGCCACTCTTTGGGTACATATCCTGTAGTAAGGCTGAGATTGAACAGTAGTTTTATGTTTGGGTTTAGCTCTTCTTGGAGTTCATGTAGGACGCAGCCCAGGACACCGTCTGGTCCCATTGATGCTGTGTTTTTTGCTTTGGAGAGGGCGGCTCTTACCTGAGCATCTGAGATGTCAGGGGGGCAGCACTCTGCTGGGATAGATAGTTTGCGCTGATACCTACCCAGAAATTCATGAGTAAAACAGCAAAGGTATTTGGCTGATTTTATCTTAGGCAGACAAATATTCAATATCTTAGACCACAAAAAAAAAAGGGACTTTGCCAAGAGCTGGTGACAAGTATCACTAAATTATAAAGTATGCAACTGTAGCATGAATAATTATACCTGTATTCAAAATAAACTGTGTCATCACACATTATATGTAAACCATAATCTTGACAGCATGTAACAGAATACATCAAAAAGTTATCCTATGTGATACATGCTTGCACTTGCAGTATCAATAGATTTCGCAAATGTACAGAATATGCATATTATATATATATATATATATATATATACAGAGAGAGAGAGACATAGGCAGATATAGCTATATAGGGGCTTGCCGCCCTGTAGCATTCAAGCTTCCTGGTTTTCGGCAATATGATTTTTATGTTTTAATGTTTGCTCTTTTGAGCATTCAATCTTTAGTCAGTTCAATAGCTTTTTAATTTCTCCCAAGAGGTCTAGCTTTCTATTCTACTGGGGTTTGTAACTCTGCTTTTAGAATGTTTCTCTACCAAGACACCACCTTCTGTGCCAAATGCTCAAAATGGACAAGTCAGTTGTGTGGCATAGAGAAACAGAGGCCTAAATGTGCCTCAGATGACCTAAAATGAATTAGCAGTCTCAGTACTGAAAGAGCCAGTTGAGAGCCTACTTGTTTCTTTTTAGGGTGGGAAGAGAAGTTCATTTGCCTAGAAATACATTTGTCACTCACGCTCCTTAGCATACCTCTCAAATTGAAGATGACAAAAATATGGTAAACTGCTCCTGAAAAGTAGGTCCATCTGGCCAAAAATATGTACAGCTAATTATCATCCCATTTTCATACATAACAGTATAACCCTACTTCAAGTAGGATCACAGGATACTACCACTCAGAAACAAGTTTAAAAAGCTCAACATAACAATGGACAAAGACAATTTAAAAATAATAATTTTTGCCCATTGTCAGGCTGAGCAAAAATGATTAAAAATAATATCTTTCTACTGTCACATCATACTAAGTTAAATTACACTGTGCTACATTATGTTATACACTATACCTAATAATGTTAAAGAAGATGTACCAAAACTTAGCGGTACTATTCAACTGTGGAACAAAATAAAACAGTTACACATATTATTGTGCAATGCGAGCTCGCACTTTTCTTTATAAACACTGTATTCATGTTAACTTAAACATCTTATAACACCAAAGCAATGGATAAATGGAGAACAAAAAAACAAACAGTGGTAACTCAAGATTTCTCTGCTTAACAGGATCCCAATGAAGGTCCCACACACAGTCCGTAGTAATTGCAAAGCACAAAACTGTTCAGTCAGCGACCGTGTATAGTAAAAAACAGTTTATTAGAACCAGTTTACAAAATAAAATTCAATTGATTAAGCGCTTTCATTTCCACTCTGAAAACTTCATCAGAATAGTGAAACCACATGTGCGGACCTATTTATATTTAATTTAAAATTCCAATTAATTCATTGAGTTAGTTAAAGGCATAGTACAGATTCTAAAAAATGTACATATGCTTGATGACATAGAAAATATATAATAAAAAACTATATATATAAAACTATATATATAAAATATGAAAAGTATGTGCTTAATGACACATAAATATACAGTGTAAGACCAAGTACACATATTTCATCTTGTAGTTCAAAAACTATTACTAAAAAGTTATTTTCTAAAAATTATTTTCTAAAAACACTTATAAATTTAATACAATAAAATAAAACAAAATAAAACTAAACCTGTCTTGTAGTGTACTACCTAAAATCATACATATAGATATATTTAAAATAATAATGCATTCAAAGTGTGAAATACGTACTAATGAATGAATAAATATATATATAATCCAACACAAAAAGCTGGTACATCATGTTTCTACTATACAAAATCATACCTAAAAGATTACTATTAGTACTCTAGTATCCTATCATTTTTTTCATTTTATTTTATTTTATTTTGCTTTACTTTATTAGCTCTTAGTCTTAGTCTTAGGGCTGGCAAAAGTGATACATGGTTATTCATCCCAGGGGGAGTGTTTGAATCCAAGCGTAGCTGTCAAATTAATTCTCTAAAACACAATTTGTTTTCCCAATCACCCCCTCTACTGTCCCTGGGGACCATTTCCAAAATCCAAAATTTAAAATTGGCTTCTGTACATGACAAAGTATGTCTATAAAGTACATTTGTTTCCTTTTTTCTGTTGATATCATACATGTGTTCATAGCTAATAAAGTAAAGCAAAATAAAATAAAATGAACAAAATGATAGGATACTAGAGTACTAATAATAATCTTTTATGTACAATTTTGTAAAATAGAAACATGATGTACCAGCTTTTTGTGTTGTATTATATATATATATATATATATATATATATATATATATATATATTCATTCAATATTACATATTTCACATTTTGAATGCATTATTATCTTAAATATATCTATATGTACAATTTTAGGTAGTAAACTACAAGACAGGTCTAGTTTTATTTTGTTTTATTTTATTGTATTAAATTTATAAGTGTTTTTAGAAAATAATTTTTTAGAAAATAACTTTTTAGTAATAGTTTTTGAACTACAAGATGAAATATGTGTACTTGGTCTTACATTGTATATTTATGTGTCATTAAGCACACACTTTTCATATTTTATATATATATATTTTTTATTATATACTTTCTATGTCATCAAGCATATGTACATTTTTTAGAATCTGTACTACACCTTTAACTAACTCAGTTAATTAATTGGAATTAATTGGAATTTTAAATTAAATATAAATAGGGCCACACATGTGGTTTCACTATTCTGATGAAGTTTCCAGAGTGGAAATGAAACTGAATTTTATTTTGTAAACTGTAAACTGGTTCTAATAAACTGTTTTTTACTATACATGGTTGCTGACTGAACAGTTTTGTGCTTTGCAATTACTACGGACTGTGTGTGGGACTGCCTTCATTGGGATCCTGTTAAGCGGAGAAATCTTGAGTTAACTTAAACATCTTGACAAGATGCACTCATATTTGAGTAAGGTAAGTGTTTATAGTATAACTAAAGACACAGAAGCATCAATGTGGCCTTGAACACTCAATATAAATGTCTTATATAAAAACACAGCCGATCAGAACACAGGCAATCATAATAATCATGCACAGTCCAGTTATGTTAAAAAGGCAGGGATAATATGTGTTGTATTATTTTAATCCATACTTGATTAATACTGCTGTGGTTTTCTCTCAGTCCATAGGTCACTCCCTTCAACAAAAATCAATGCAGAAATACAACAGAGAAAATCTAGTTCAAATCTGATACTGTGATCAAAGGTGAGTGAATCGTCTAACATGCCTCCTTTATTTTATATAACACAATCAGAAGCATGGAAATCCTCAAATCAAAAAATTAATAAGGTACAAAGAAAAAAATATGTTAATGGCCCAGCAAGCCCCTTTATTAAAATGTTACTGATGAAGTCTTGTGCTTTTAAGAAATAAAAGCACTAATATTTTAATATTGAATACAGTGGTTCACTGGTCAAGTAACATGTTTTGGCTTTGTGTTTATTTGACACATTAGTTCGAGACTAGTAGCTTTCTTTTTAGGGTGAAAAGACTTGCCAAGGGGAGAGAATTTCTTCCACTATGCTACACATTGAATGCCAGTATATTAAGAAGCAGTACTCAGTTCAGCTGCTCTTTCATGTGGCTATGCCTGTCTCTCACTCCTAGAACTTTGTCACCATTGTGAGGATGCTCAATTCCACAAGACTGAGTCTGTCTGGCAAAAAGCCAGTTTGGCTTTCATTTAAGATGTGCTGGTTGCTGTCTGCATCATCAGCCTTATTCACATTATATTATAAACAGTCCATGTAAATGTGATGGGAAAAAAAGGCAATGCTCCCCCCGCTCCCAACTCCCATACTGTCATGGTGACAGAAGCTGGCTGATGATGCAATAGCTGGAGATACAAGGTAGAAAGGCAAGTCTAAATAAATCATAATTTAAAGGGAACACCCTTACATCATGGTACCCTGTTACTCTACATTTAAAATTGATATTTTTCAGCAAATACCACACAGTTGAGAGATATACTACTTACTACAGTCCAGATAGATGGCAGAGGTATATCTGTCAAGTAGGAGGGGCATTTGTGAGTTTATATCATTAACGTAAATGATTGACAACCCCACACAATGCCCCTTGCATATCCTACCTCAAAGGCACAGCTAGACATGCTGCATTAGTTTGTAAGCACAGAGGCAGTGTTTCATCTAATGTTTTTTCAGAGTTTTCAAGAAACAGATATCTGAAATAAGACAAAAAGAAGGTTTTACAGGCTAAGGCATAATTATTTATTATTAATTTATTAAAGTTTCATGATCAGGGAAGTCCACTGGGCCGAGAAGAGCCTGTTTTCAGTGGAGCCACGGGGAGAAAAGCTCCATAAGAGATAAAGTGCAGTATATGAGTTCTTAAAGAATTACATAGACAATATAATCATGAATATGAAGCAATGTATATACAATATTGATAAAATAATGCAAAAAAGTAACGTATGAAGTACAAAGTATAAAAGTAATTATGTTTGAATACAGAGTGTCGTGAGTGGCAGTGAAGCAAAACAAAATACAAGTTAAGGCTGTATCACTTTAACATTTAGAGAATAAGAACTTTTTTAACTTAACTTACAGAAGTAGATGGAAGTAGTGGAAAGATATAGCAGAAGATAAGTATGTCTAGCAGACATTTTGGAGAGGAACTAGAGGTTTAGTTGAGTGTAAGGTTGCTAGGTGGAGAGAAGATGGGGCTTATATTTTTTTCCTATCCCTCATATACTTTTTGAGTCTCTCGTAAATCATGGAGGATTACAGTCAGTTAGTAATCTCAATCATTACAGTTCTGTGCTTCATATTGTTCAAAAAATGTACATTAATGCAAAACCTGTTGCTCTATTAACTTTTATATAGTTGAATAAGAGTGATATTTACAATGTGTTCATGATGTCAGGCCTTTATCCACCCCCCTCCCCACATTATTTTTGGCTTTGTCCAGAATTCTAGAGCAAAGACATTGAGAGGTATAAAGATAAAGCATCTTGCCTCCAGTCGCAACCCTTAAGAAAGGTATTAGTAATGTGATGTTATTATCATAACACAAGAGCTGATACTATGCTGGAAAGTACCTCATATCTCATAGATAAGGGCACATGGCAAATATTTTAAAAATAATATGAAAGGGCAGGCCTTGTCTCTAGATGATTGTCACTGTTGAAATGACACCCTGACCCATGTGCAAAAAAGGGAGAAGGGGTTATGGATGGATGGATGAAAGGCCAAGTCAGATATGTTTTTAAGTTTCTCATAGAAATGTCATGTGGTGAGATATTTGTTGTACTGAAATAAAAAAATGTGGCCCAAATGTTGGATGATTCATTTTTGAAAAAAAAGGTGATAAACAGAAGCAATGACCAAAGGTGTACTGGGGTTAAGAAATGTGTATTGGGGTTAAGGTAACAGGAGAGGCAGTATGAAAGGAAACCTTCTGATATAGAATCTTTATTATGTAGTCTACTTGACACAGAAGTACAAGTCTAATTTTTTTGAGTATTCTTGAAACAGCCTCAACAAGACCCAGTGAAGAATTTTAATACCAGAAAAGTATTGAAGAACTAAAACAGAAGTACCAGAACCACACAAAAATATTCAATCATTTCCCTTAGAGCCTTACTATAAGTGTTTATAGTAGAACAGCATGCATTATTTTTCTTTTTCAGTACACTTGTCAATTAAACAAGTCACTTTGGATTTGGAAAGTAATTTGCAAACTTTACATGGAGGAGACATAAATAAAACATTTTTTATTTGACCCACTCCCATAGTACAGAGAGATGAAGCCTTCACTGTGAGCCAACTGACCAGTGCTCAATTAGGAGTGACAATGGAGGCGATGGGACCAGGAGGATGGGCATGAGTGCCCATTGCCAACTCACTTATCCTGTTGGGAGAGATGGATCTCAGGATAGCCAGTTGGCTGAGACCTAGCAGGAGTACTGAATGTTACATCTGTGGAGCACAAGCCTTTTACTGCTGAGGCATGCAATGAACACAGCAATGCAGGAAGTAGTGTATCTCCACATGTGGTGCTCAAGAGAACTACCAGAGAAATTCTGGAGGTAGGCCATTCTAGAGGACTTGCTAGCTGTCTCATTGCCTATCACCTGACTCTCATCACTTAGGAATGAGTATGCCAAATGACCTTCCTGGACAGGAGTAAATGTGCAGTAAAGATCTCACCAGTCCCAAGGATGCCCATCTCTTGCCCCTGCTGAACAACTATGATGACCATGTAGTGGCAGTGGCATTATAATGCAGTGTCCTGCCAAGAAGGTAGGAGACATTTCTATTCTACCTATGCTTATTTTGGTAAGGCTAACCCAATTTTTAGATATACCTATATCCTGGGATGAAACTAATGCAGAAAAAAGTCACACATGACTAACATTCTTAACTGGTTATCCATAATTAAATAAAGTAATAATTAGGGGGTGACCATCTTATGTATAAGTCAAAATAAAAAGTTTAGGTTCTTCTGATTAAAATGTGCACTCACCTGTGACTGTTGCAAATATATTTTGCTTTTCTATCAGAAGGTATCGTGGACTTTCAGGAAACCAGGGCAGGAACAATACCTGTACAAATGTGGGGATCACCACCAGAGAGAGAAACAAGGGCCAATATTCATCCTAAAACAAAAATATAAGGACATATATATGAATGTATGAAAGGCTAGCTTGATTTTCATTTAAAAGATTTGAATTTTCACTGCAGTTTCTCTCTCTCACTCACTCACTCATTTAATCTCTGTCACTCAGCAGCTAATATTACTATTTCAAACTAAAAATAGAAATTACATTGGGCCATCAGCAGTAAATCTTAACTACCATATGTCTTTGATGGTCTCTTCTATCACATTTGAAGTTTGAGGAATGATTATTCTTTCACAAGGCCAAATACAGTCCTGAGCTGTTGGCGGTGGGGTTTAGAGCTCATCTATTTGAGGAAATAACATTTCATTGCAGTCAGAAACTTACCCATTTATTTTAATAGCCACCCATTATAATACCAAATACAAAAGACTTTACCAGTCTTACCTATTATGTTCAATATCATCTTGCAGCTATGGGATATGGCACATGCTCTTATCTCTCCACTGAAGCCATTATTGTTACATAACCAGCTATCTGCTCTTCTCAAGCCATAGCTGATTGCCCCAGTTTTTCTCACCCCCCCCCCCCACACGCACACTTCACATGCATAACTGGGCAAACACATTTTTAAAGTTATTCCTGCAACACAGAGACATCTAGTTGCTCTAATATATCTATATATATATATATATATATATATATATATATATATATATATATATATATATATATATATATATATAGCTACCCATATAACTGTTCTGAGTATTAATACTCCTAATTTCAAGCTATAAAGAGATATATTTTAAACAGTAATTATATCCTATCCCCAGCATTAAGATTCATGATAAATGAGTTATAAGACAGGCTTCTATGGACCATGTGTACAAATGAAATATGTTTCAGAAACGAAGTAGTTTTGGTATGGAGGACAAGCTGCTTGAGTTCTTGTGAATGAGAACTATTTTACAAAACTGGAGGGTTGTGGAAACAGGTAGAGTAGGACATACAGGACAGCAAGGCAACTGATAACCAAAAATGCATTTGGCTGCCATGATTTGAGGATTACGGTACATCACTCAAGTATATGGAACGGATTTCCTTCTAATACTCAAAGCCATATCATCAAATTTCATTTTCAGGAGATGAAAATCACGGAAAATGACATACCCAAAAGCTGAATTTTTCCCAGGGCAAGTAAACACTTGCTCAAACTTGAACAAAACACGCAGCATAAAAATAAACCCACTTTGGTGAGGATCTAAGCCCCCTCTGCCCCACACACTCCCTCTAAGTATATGCAGCAACTCAAGGATAGTACTACAGTGTAGAAAAGGGCATGCTGAAAAGTTCACCATTCAGGTATTTCATTTTCATAATTTTTATCTCGCTAAAATGAAATTTGATGATATGGCCATTCGAGTATTAGGAGGGGATCCATATGTAACATGACTAAATCACAATAAAACAGTTTAATGTGCTTTGAGATTTTAAGTGTCATTCTTAGCAGAATTCTTTGCTTCAAACAGGCACAAAAGTTCAGCTATTTTGCTAGAATGCAAAAACTGCTTAGACTGTCGTGTGAGTTACCGGAAGTCTGTGCCTGTTTGTTTCCTGCTGTTTTAACACTCCTGTATCAACTGCATGTTATCATTTTCAATCAGAATAACATCTAGAGTTTTTATGAAATTGCTTCCTTAATCCCATCCTCTACCAACAACATTGTCCCCCCTACTCACTGCTATGATGCCTGTGATACAATCCACCCTATCACTCACTCATTTTTGTTCAATTCTGCTCACATGAAGATTAAAATTTCTACCTTCCACCATGCCAAACCCTACACCAAAAGGAAAGATTCTTCTTGCTGAAGTATCTAAACAAAAGATTATGTTTTCTCAGTCCTGACTTGTTTTAAGTTTTCCTTCCTGCAATTGCCTTTTGATATCACTCTTAAGCCTCTCTCTCCATCAGCATCCTAACACTTTGACATACTAAACCTGCACTAGTGAACTGTGAATGGGCCACTCGTGATACCTTTATGCTTTTTCAAAGCACATGTCATAAATCGGTACCCTTATCATCTACCAAATACAGCAACTGCTCATTACTGGCCACAGTATACTATTTATTGTGCCCCTAACAACTCTTATCTAAAGTAGTAAAGGTATTTCCTGTAGAATTAGCCCCTTCTGTGATTGTTTATTGGCTTACTTGGTCTGCTTCTACATCTTTGGTTCAACCTTTGGGTTCATGCCACTCCCCTACCCTACCCCATTCCCACCCCCTGACACACACACACACACACACACACACACACACACACACACACACACACACACACACACACACACACACACACACACACACAGTAACATTCATACTTACTGTAACTCCTCCCCCTCACCATCAACAACCAGTCAGGGCAATCCTCCAACCCACACTATCAACACCTATCAAATAGACATCACCAGCCTGTGTATACTTTCTTTTCTCTTAAAAGTATTACTCCTAAAATTATAAACTCAAACAACAACTAAATCTTTCCTATCTTAAACTCTACTCAATACTATAAACCCACACTCCTACACCTTCTACTCCCACTCTTTCCATTACCAACAAACATATCCTATCAAACAACATTATGCCTCTTCCCCTACACTATACTACTCTCATGTTATCTCCAATCATCTCATTAACAATCTTAATACAACTTACATCTGTAAAATGCTCCCTACCACATCCCCCTGTAAAGACATCCACTCAGGCCACACCTCTGACCATGCACATGGACAGTTTCTCTCATATACGTGCTAGCATAACTGAACATAACAATATTCACCTCAATAAAATTCTATTTTTTCTACCCTCTCCAAACTTAACTTACTACCTGACATAGTCATCAAATCTACCACAAAAAGTAATTTCCTTCACCATTAACACCAAGACAGGAACTGCAAAAGAACTCAAACCAACATGCAACTTATGATGGTCTGATGAAGTCAGGAAGTTGATGAAAACGCATGGTGTTTTAGTGTTAATCTATTTCCTTCACCATCTCATTAACTACCTCTTCAAAATTTTCCAGTGTGGAGATATTCCTCCCAACCCTGGGCCTTCACAGTCAACCCTTACTCATTCCCTCCCATCTAAAAACATGCTTATTGTCACAATAAATGTGTGCAGTATCTGTAATAAAATTACTGACTTACACATGGTTCACACAATACTCTCCTGATACAGCTGCAGTCACTGAAACCTGGTTAAAGCCACACATTAAAGATACTGAAATAGTTACCCCAGGATTCAACATTCTAAGAAATGGCAGAACCCATAAAAACACAGGCAGCGTAGCAATAATCTGTCACAATACCTATGCCATCTCTCCCATATCAAAACCAGTCTCTTCTTTTGCTAATGCAGAAATTTTCGTTTTTACATCCTTACAATTAAATAAGTCTAAACAACTATGTGTTGCAGTAGTCTACATACCCCTTAGCCAAAACATCTCTACAGAAAACTTCCTTTCCTGGACCAACACAAATATTAACAATGAAACTATTATTATGGGAGACTTAAATATCAATTGGCAAACTCTTATCATTGACTCCCAGAAAATAGTATTAACCTTCATGGTTTTACACAGCTCATTACTACCCCTACCAGAATGCCAAATAATAAGCACCCAGGCGCTACCTTAGACTGGATCTTGGTATCAGAACCTCAAAAATACACCAATTCTAATGCACTCCCAAATAACCTTAGAGACCATCCAGCAGCTTATACCCACAGAAGCCCCCCTCATAACTCTAAATTCCATACCTATAAAACTACAAAAAATGTAACAAATTTAACCAAGTATTCAATAATATCTTGAAAACAATAAAATGGTCCTCATTAAAAACATTACTTCTGGATGACACCATTTAACGCTTTAACAAAGTCTTCTTAGATACCCTTAATAGCATAGCCCCTCTTTGTACCAAAAGAATAAAAAACAATGATGCACCATGGGTTACTAAAGCCACAAAACAAGTAATGCAAACTAAGCTAAGCTCTCTCCACCCAAGACTGGATCAGACAGTCATGAGGAGAAGGTTACCACTTGCACCACACCTCCAGCCTCACAGAAACATACTAAACCAGCACTGGTAAAAAAGTACACATAAATATACTAAACCATACTCGGAGGCTCTAAATAAAAACCTGCAAAAGCATAAGAGATCTCCAAAGCAGACACCCAAAAAACCTGCACCTTTAATCACAAACCAGACAACACATAAAACACAATATCAGTGTTCCGCACAATCACAGCCTTTAAGGCAAAATAACATACCTAACACACTAGTAATAGGTGACTCTATACTCAGGCACATTGATGTCCCACTCACTAGGCTGGGCAAGGAGAAGGTTACTGTTAGCTGCCTGTCGGGAGCCAAAATCTGCCACATAACACAAGCACTCAGGTCACTCCAGAACAAGTACAGATATGACTCTGTCATTGTTCATGTTGGTGTGAATGCCCTGAGACATACCTCCCTGGACTACATGAAAAGAGACATGGAAGATGTCTCTGAAAATGCAGCCCAGGCGGGTATGACCCTGACCCTGAGTAGCATCTTGCCCTCACCAAGAATGATACCGCAGTATAAAGAAAAAAATAATCAATTTCAACAACTGGCTAAGCTTCTGGTGTCATTCAAAGGGGATCCAGTGTCTGTCAGCATGGGATGTCATGCTCCACAAGCCTTATTGCTTCACAAGAAATGGCTTACACCTGTCACTCCTAGGCTTTCGAATACTGGCCAAGGCTCTTGCTGACCCATAGTGTCTTTTTTACGCAAGGTACAAAGGTCAAACCCACCTGCATAAACAGCACAAATAAAAAAATGAGGGTTATGCTACTCAATGCCAGGAGTTTAAATCTCAAAATGCATGCGCTCGAAGCACTCCTCAGTATGGAAAACATCGACATCTGAGCAGTAACTGAAACCTGGTTCAAGGCTCCACTGAGCACCCCAGCACTACCAGGCTACAACTCATACCACACATTTCGGCCACAGAACATGGACCTAAACACAAAAGGAGGAGGTGTATCCATATTCATTAAGGATACCTACACCTCCAGGTTAGTGGCGCAGCATGATACCTCTGAGACCATCCATGTGCAACTAACATCGGGCAAATCTGCAATGCAAATTGTGGCCTGCTACAGATCACCATCCATGACCCAGGACCACCACTCCGCCTTTCTGGAGAGAATGGAAAACATGAAGGTCCTACAGAACACCCTAATATCGGGCAATTTCAATTACCCTACCGTTAACTGGGAAAACTACTCAAGTACAAACTCCCAGGTCCAGCGCTTCCTGGAATTTATAAACTCAAATGCCCTGGATCAGCTGGTAAACTCCCCTACCAGAGGTGAAAACATATTGGACCTGGTCATCACCAACATGGGCGACAGGTGTTCTGCACCGGAGGTCAACCCGTCACTGGTTAGATCAGACCATAAACTAATCACTCTGGATGTCCACACCACACCACCACCCCAAACCAAGAAAACCACAGTGAAAAACATTTCTATAGCAAATTTCACCTTACTTAAAACAGAGGTGGTAAGTTTAACAGCCCCCACACTAAAGGATAACAGTGTCCAACCTTTACAAATGCACTTTATAAGCACCAACAAAGATGCATGGATCGTGCCATCCCTAGAAAACCAAGACTCACTCCCCTAAAAGAAGGAAACCAGTCTGGTGGGCCCCTGCCATAAACAGACTATACAATAGAAGGAGGAAACTAGTTCAGAAAAAAAGCAAATCCCAAGAAGGAAAGACATCCCTGATCAGTATCAGTAAGAAACTAAGGTCCCTCATAAAATCATCCAAGGCTAACTTTGAAAGAAAAATAGCCAAGGATTTGAAAGATAAATACAAAGCCTTCGCAGATATTCTCTGAGCTAGTGCAAACTAGCACAAAATATACTGAACCTACTGATATTGCCAACATCCTGGCAGATAGATTCAGTGCAAACTTCACCCCCCTCTCACCCCCAAAAGGGCCCACAACAATACCGGAAAAGTGTAGTGTCCCAGAAATCATAGATGCACAGGTGAAAACAGCCCTTTCAAAAGCCAAAAGCACAGCATCAATGGGGCCAGATGGTGTTTGAGGCTGTATCTTGCATGAACTACAGAAAGAACTAACCCCCCACCTAAACACACTGTTCAGCCTCAGCCTCTCTACAGGCTACGTGCCCATAGAATGGTGCACAGCAACAGTTATTCCACTCCACAAAGGAGAGGCCACAACTGACCCCCGGTAACTATCCCCCCATAAGCCTGTCTAGTCTGGTCTGGAAGGCTATGGAGCGCATCATCATGTTACTCATTAACAAAGACATTGGAAACCTCCAAACACTTGACCTGACCCAATTTGGCATTGTTAAGGGCAGATCATGCCTACTAACCTGGTTGACTTCTTTGAGACAGTGACCAAGGCCATAGATGAGGGGAAGGTGGTTCACACACCCTATCTTGAGCTCGTCAAGGCTTTTGACACCATTCCCCACTCGGGAATTATAGAAAAACTCACCAGCCTGAACATAAACCCCTACATCACATGATGGGTTGCCAAATGGCTTACAGACAGAACTCACACGGTAAGAATAGCTGGCTCCATGTCCAACTCTAAACCAGTCACAAGTGGTGTCCCACAAGGCTCAGTCCTGGGACCCCTACTGTTCGGCGTATACTTCTCAGAAGTACAGACAAACACAGGAGGACTATGGCTAACCAAGTTCGATGATGACTGCAAACTGGGAGCCATAATTGACTCTCCGGCTGACACGGACATTCTCCAATAGGGCCTTACTGAGACGGACACCTGGTGTCAAAGTCATGGTCTCAAGATAAATGACAAAAAATGCATAGTCATCCCATTTGGGAAAAACAAATCACCCATGAATTACCACATAGGTGGCAGACCCCTTAATACAGAAGAGGTAATAAGAGATCTGGGGACCCAGGTAGATAGTAATCTCTCCTTTGACAATCATATTGCCAAAGTAGTTAGGAAATCCTTCTATGTAGCCAATCTAATTACTAAAGGGTTCGCATCTAGAAAGAAAGAGGTTATAGTGCCCCACCACTCGTCACTCATCAGACCTATCATAGAGTACTATGCCCCATTTGAGATGTACCTCACAAAACACTTCCAACAGCTGGAAAGACCACAAAAGTACCTCACCAAGAGGATTACTGGCCTCAAACATATGTCCTATGCAGCCCGACTGGAACAACTCTGGCTGTACTCAGTGGTATATTGCTTACTCAGAGGTGATCTCTGCCTGACTTACAAAGCCATGTCCAACTCAGAATTGATGGACATGCTCCACCCTAAAGAAATCCAAGTCACTGCGAGCCACTCGTTCTAGTGAGCTAAACCTCACCACAACAATAAACAGAACATGCTGGAGGGATAGATTCCTGTCACAGAGACTCCCCATGCTTTGGAACAAAATTCCTAACTACATTAGGCAGAGCTCCTCACTAAACACTCTTCAAGAGAAACCTTGACGAGTGGATGGGTAACAGAAAATACACCCCTGGGATCACTTCATTGGCTCTGCTTGACAGAGGATCAGTTAATTAATCAATGGGGCAGCAAAAGCTGACACACTCTGGCTAGGCTTATAAATGCCCTCGGGCAGATAGCCTAGTACCTACCTATGAACTTAAGACCAAGCTGAGAAAAACTAGCATAAGAATAAAAAAATACACCAACATAAACTTATAAACAGCTACATAATAAAGCCAAAAAATTAGTCATTGTTGACAAAAAAGCTACTTCTTTCAACAAGTCAAACAAAACCCCCCAAACTTTCTGAAAATCTATCTCAAAACTCCTGACTCCTGGATCCACTCAAAACCCTTCACCAGCCCCAGACAAAGATCCATCTAAAATAGCTAACATCTTTAACTCCCACTTCATAGAAAGTATCCTTAAACTCGCGAATTATCCTACTATAAATACAAATTCCAGCTCAACACTAAATCCCCTCTCATCTAAATCACCAAATAATAATATCACCACTAAGAACCTCCTTAACCATAAAATCCCAGAGCTATCTCTGCAACTCCTACTTTCACTCTACAACCTATTCCCACCTCTCTAATACACAAGCTTCTTCTGAAATTTAAATCTTGCTCCCTCTCCTCAGACGACCACCCTTCTGAATACCTAAAACTTGCCGCAGATGCAATAGTGTACTTTGTTAGCGTACTGATTAATAGATCTATCACAAAATTAGAAGTTCCACAACTTTAGAAAAAATCTACTGTAACACCTCTACCTAAAGATAGAAAAACTATCACCCTATCTCTATCCTCCCCCCTTTATCTAAAATTCTGGAAAAGTCCATTCATATGCAAATGCTGAAACATCTTACTGACAATCTCATTGCTCCCACCCAACATGGCTTTCACCCAAGACACAGCACATCCACTGCACTCATATCACTCACAGATACTGTCAACAAAGCCTTGGATTCTGGCCTGCTGATGTCACTAATCCTTGTGGACCTATCTAAGGGCTTTGATACAGGTTTATATATATATATATATATATATATATATATATATATATATATATATATACTAACTCCTGGGTCGTGGTCCTAGTAATTTCATTTTCAATCAAGTGAGTTTTCAATCAACCAACCCATATATACATACATACATACACACACACACACACACACACATGTACATACATTCATATATAGGTATTGCTCACACATGGATAGGTATAGTTAGATGGTGTTGTTTGTGTTGTCCAGGACAGATGGGGTGTAGAAATAGTAAGTGGACGAGGCTTTAGGGGGTCAATTACAGTTGCATAGATGGTTAGTGAAGAGGTATGTTTTAAGCAGGCTTTTGAAGGAGGGTGTGGAGTTTTATAGTCTGAGGTCAGGAGGAAGGTTGTTCCATATTTTTGTTATTTCATGGGCAAATAGTGATTCCCCGGAGTTGTTTTTGCATGTGATGGTTTAGATTAAGGCTTTGTTGGAGGACTAATGTTATCAATTTGAATTGTAGAAGTTCAGCATGCCAGTCAGGTCGGGGGTTTTCTCGGGACAGTGCAGAATTAGATGAGCTAGGCTGAGTTGATGGTACCTTAATAGGTTTGGAAATTCAAGCCAGTGCAAGGCTTGTAGAGAAAGGCAGTGGTGGGATCGTGATTTGGCATTGGTAGTGAATCTAGCAATTTTGTTGTAACAGAAGGAAAGTTTATTGCGGTCAGTTTTGTAAAGATTAGCTAGAACTGGGGATGCATAAAGTAGAGTAAATAGGAGGTGGGTCCTAGCTACTGCAATTCCAGATTCGGTGGTTAGATAACTTTTACAGCGATAGAGGGAACCTAGCTTTTTGTGGACTTTAGTGATAGTTGTTGATATGTGCTTTGTGAATTTGAGTTGCTGGTCAATGGTGACTCCAAGGAGTTTAGCCTCAGTGACAGAGGTGATTTGAGTTTTGTTGGTAGAAAGCATAGAGAAGGCAAGGTTGCTCATTTTAGTAGAGTGGAATAGCCTTAGTTGCGTTTTCTTTGGATTTAGTATGAGTTGTGAGTTGTTAAGCCAGTTCTCTGTTTCAAAGAAGGCTTCTTGGGCTTTTTGTTGGAGAAGTTGGATGTTGGGTGCAGATCATATGAGAGTTGTGTCATCAGCATATTGACTATGTTGGCTTTAGAGGTAGATGAATGGAGTTGGCTTGTGAAGATATTAAAAAGAAGGGGTCCTAGGATTGATCCTTGTGGCACGCCTGGTTGGTTTGAGTTTGGCTAGGAGTTTTTGGATAGTAGAGGTAGGAACAAACTTAAGTGTGAAAGGATTGGTACTGATTTGGGCCTGAGGTGGTTGTGGGGTGTTGGAGGAAGTGATGTTGTTTAAGAGTTTGAGTACTGAGGAGGTGAAATAGTTTTTAAAGAGGGAGGCTATGTGCAGGTCTGTACCTGTTATATTGGGTGCGGAAGTGATGGTTCTTCCAGGTTGTAGGATGTTATTTATTGCTGCCCAGAATTTTTGCGATTTGGTACTGTATTTATTTTGTTGAGTGATACAGTAATTTTGTTTATCGAGCTTAACCTGCTTTTTTGCTTTGTTTCGGAGCTCATGAAAAGTTTGCCTAGCTGCGGGTGATTTGGTGTGGTGCCAGGTTTTGCAGGCTTTATCCCTGGCTCCAAGTAGGGCTTTTGTGGTTTTCTGGAGCCAAGGTGTGGGGGTGCTATGTATCCTGATAGTTTTTAATGGGGTTAGTTCATTGAGAATATTTAGGAATGTGGAGTTGAAGTAATCAACTGCTTTGTCTAATGAAAAGGTTTTGATGGGAGACCAGTTGCAATGCTGCAAGGCTCTTATGAAGTGGTCTTTAGGAAATTTTTTGTTAGAGCAGGTTTGTAGAAGGGACGGAGAGTTCATTATTTTAAGTTTTTGCCTAAGGATAAAAGTGGGTCAGTGGTCACTCAGAGACTTTGGTAGGGTGCCACGTTGATGAGCAGTATAGATTCTCTTTTTGTGGCCTTATCAATGCATGTGGGAGTATCTATAAGTTGGGTGAATTAAATAGGTTAATGTGGTGGGTGGGGATAGGGGAATGGATGGAGTTCCAGTCAATTTTACATCACCTAGCATGATAGTTTCTTGAGGTAGGGAGTATAAGGCCCAGTGAAGTATGGCTTAAGGGTGGTTAGGTTGTCACCCTGGGGTATACAGATACCGAGTAGGTTTAGGTGCTTATGTTGGTTAAGGGAGAGCTTTGCAAATAAAGTCTCTGCATTGTTGAAGTCGGCGGAATCTTTTTGGAGGAGTTGGAGTTGTAGGTTGGTTCTGTGAAGTAGAGCTAAGCCTCTGCCTCTTTTATGTAGCCTGTCTACCCTGAGAATGTTATACCCAGGTAGGGTGATGGAATTATCTTTAATATGTGGTTTAAGCCACGCCTCTGTGATGAGAATAATATCAGGGTTATATAAGGAGATGGCAGCGTGAAGGTCTTCTATTTTATTTATGATACTGCGGGTATTCATATTTAGTATCAGTAAGTCGGAGAGTTTGTGCTTAACTGGATAGTGATGGGTGTATGGCTTATTAGCAGAGGTTGCTGGCCCGGGGTTGTGGTGAATATCTTCTCCTAGTAGTAGCTGGGTAGTTATACAGGTGATAGTTTTTAGGTATTGGATGATTAGGTAGTGAAATTGTAGACTTGGTTGCTTTTTAGATGGATAGAAGTGGTACATGGTATATGGGAGGTTGGGTGTATATGGTGGGGTATATGCTTGCATGAATGGAGGTAATAGTAATGTTGTGAGATAGGGTGGGGGATTTGGGGTGGATACAGTGAGTGATTGTGAAGAGATAAGAGGTGCTGATGATGGCTATGGAGAGGCAAGTGAATATGGAGGTTAATCCCAGGAGGGTATAGTGGAGAGGAGACTGGGGGTAATGAGACATAGTGGGAGTGAAGTTGTGGAGTTAGAGGAGGTATTTATATTTGGTGAGGATATGAGTTATGTGAGTAGGAGATATGGGTGTGGATATTGAACTGGTAGATGGGCTGGAGTGGTGGGAAGTTGAAAGGTGTGTGTAGATGGTGCTGATGGATGTAATTATTGGATAATGGCTATATGAAGGGAGGGTCTTAATAAAGGAAGTTACGTATAAATTCAGAGTATGTGGGGGTGTGTGGGAATTGGGGGTAGGATAGGGGAGCAGAATGAGCCTGTAGGATGAATGGAGCGGGATGAGCCAATTAAAGTATGTGCAATTCAAAAATAAACTATCAGTTGCTCAGAAGTCACATCTATAATGTTAGTCTTTATTTTGTTACCAATGCTTTTTTTAAAGGAGTGAAAGCCCTTTTTAATTTTACCAGTTTGATGCCCTAAGAAATTACCTTGTCTGAGGGCTGAGAGAGAGTGAGTCAACTAATGTTGAGTCAGTCAGAGACAGACTGGGAGGGTAGTGGGGATATATCACATAGAAGAAGAAAACATAAACAGGTAAATGTTTCTTTAGAGACTGGAAGGGCTAGAATTACACTTTAGTGTGGAGTGTTTTACAGACTTTAAGTGCAGAAACCAGAATGTGTGTACCGGGGGGGCTCAAATGTCTGAGGCTGAAAGTGATTGAGTCAGCTAATGTTGACTCAGAGACAGACTGGGAGGGTAGTGGGGATATATCACATACCAAAAGAAATGGATAAATGTTTTTTTGGAGACTGGAAAGGCTAGAATTACAGTTTAGAGTGGAGTGTTTTTACAGACTTGAAGTGCAGAAATCAGAATGTTTCTACATGGGGGGAGGGACTGAAATCCCTGCTGCTGGTTCATGCATTTATGTTCAGTACATTAAGGATTACTAGATTATAGTTAAGTAATAACCTATGAGTGGCTGTAGGTATACTGAGAATTTACCCATGGCTGTTGTGGTTTGATCATAAGGGTGAAGCCTAAATGATTAAACAAAGCCAACCCTGGGTAAATCCTCATATACCCATACCCACTCATAAGTTATTGCTATTATACAATGAAATTATTTAATAAAGACATTGCTTACTTTTCTTAAATAATGTCTTTGCATAATGCAGCTGAAGTGTTCCTCCGTGTTGTTTCCCATGCTTGCACAGTACATCAGTGCTGTTGAAAATGAGCAACAGATAAAGGAAGATAGATCTCCACTGCTTTTTTTTTCTAAACTATAAAATATGGACAGTTTAAAGGAACAAAAGAGACAGTGCAGAAATACAAGGAAAACAGGTACCTTTCTTTAGATTTGCAGAATGTATCTGATTTTCCATGCATTTGCTCTGGCCTCCTACCTTTCAACCTCTTAATGCAAAATGTAGACAAGCCTTAAATAACAAGGGACAAAGGACCCAAAATACAGACCGATTGTAAATGTTGCTCTTATAAACTTAGAAAGCTGCTAGAATAACAAGACTTGTGTTATCCTGCATTGTCTGAAGAACATGAAGTCTGAAACTTGAATGCGAGTCATTAGTTAGTAACTTCATTCCACAGTGATTTGTCAGAAAACCATACATTTTCAGTAACAGACAAAAATATAAGGTGAAAATGTGGACAGCTGAGTTATATAACTCCGTAGCACATATTAATGGGAGAAAGTCTGTAGTACAGCAATCGGACTTCTCTATTGATACATGCTCGATTTAAAATGGACACGCTGGCTGGGCTTACCAATCAGTGTATATGTTTTTGAATACTAAGGACCTATCACTGTATAATAAGAAATGAGGTGTCATTTGTGTGAACAATAGCATCCTAAAATGTAAACTTGCAGGCTGTTAAGGGCCAAGTAGCAACCCCAACATGATACTATCCACTCAGAAATGAAAAGTGATATCATTTGTACAAATGCAAGGTAGGTGGAGCATACTGATATAAAGTACAGCACCTTATACTGTAAATTTTAAAGAAAAAGAATACGAAAAATACAGCTTCATGTGCACAAGAAACACAAGGTAAACTCTGTATCAGAACTCAAAAATAAAACATTTTCATGCATTGTTATTTCACCAATGTGAACATGATCTTTAAAAAGAGAGATAAACGTCTTCCCTTTAGTGCATTTATCTAATATGGTGGGCCTGTATGAGGGATAGTCATAGACACCCTACACTGATAGAGAACTTTCAATGGTCTTGAACCAGGTCACTGTAACAATACATATATCAATGTTTTCCAGGGTAAGTAGTGCCTACAGGGTGTAGGTGCAGGTTTTTTTTTTTTTTTGCTTAAGCTCCTAGCATTGATTAGCAGTACTTTAATGTTATTCTGTTTAGAAGGCTGACATTGCCTAAAAAAGACACTATGGGGTGAGCAAAGTTTTGGCTAATATATGGAAGCTTTGGGGAGAGAGGTGTAATCCATCCTTGGCAAAACAGTTAAAACTGTCTACCATCTCTTCTAGGGCTGATATATATTGCATCCTCTTTGAATGACACCAGAAGCTAAGTCAGTTACTGAAGTCAATTATCCTTTGTTCATATTGTGGCATCATTCTTGATGAAGGTAGAATGCTGTTTAAGTCTACGTTTATATCTGCCTCTGGCACATATTCCAAGAGCTCCATCAAGTCTCTCTTCATATATTCCAGGGAGGTACATCTCAAGTAATTTATATCCACATGCTCAATGACTGTATCATATGTGTACATGCAGTAGAAAGACAAGAGTGCATGTGTGATATGACAAATGATGACACCTGATAGGCAAATAACTGTGACCTTCTTCGTACACAGCTTGGTGAGTGGTCTTTTGGTGCGTCTCACTACGACTATGACTAGGATATTGGACTGTGTGGAGGGAGGTCATATGGGCTTTTGAACTTAATTGATGTGATTCAAAGATGCGTGTTTCATGGTGGGTGCTGTCTGTGTTGTGTGTTTGTGAATCTGTGTAGATTGCTGAGGGTATTTGTTTCTTGGTTTATATTTAGGAGGTCTTTCTCCTTTATATAGTTTGCTTTTAAGAACCTCACCACTTGTTATTCAATATCTTTGGTCTGAACTATGTATGACTGGTGTAGTATGGCACTGACAGACCACTTGTTTTTGTAGAAGCTATAGCTTACAGCTTTATCTCCAATATAATAAGAAAACTGCACCTCTCACACACAGTGTCAGTTTGTTTTAGTGGGTGGTTGACAGTAAAAGCAACCAATTGCTACATTGTCTCTGAGTGCTCATTTATTTATATATTTTATTTACCTATCATTTTTGACAGGGTTAATCTCACTACACTGGTGTCCTCTATTCAGGGGGGACCTGAGGTGGTCTTTATACTCCTAGGGGAAATTTTTGCCAGAGCATCAGGGAGCTTCCATACTTATCATATGTGAGTGGGACCCATTTTGGAGGAGCACTTTCTGTTTCCATTCCAGGTGCAGAGGCATCTCAGAGAAACAGGGAGGCAGATGGAGAGAGAATGAGGTGATGCAGTAGTGAAAGAAATAAAAGAAAAAACAAATATCGAAACTGGAGAATGTGTGCAGGATTCTGAAGAACTGTTTCAAAGAAACCTGTTTGATGGAGATGAGTCAACAAACGTTGGCTGTATAATTACAACCCTCCAGTCAGGAGGGCTGCAGGATGATTTACTTAAATAAATGGTGGTGCAGAGTGAGACAGACAATGAAGGAGATGTTTCCTGGGGGGACATTATGGAGAAAATACAAAAGGAGAATGCAGAGACAATCCTGAAGAATAACAGTGAGGTGGAAAAGAAAACATAAGCAGAGAAAGTAAAAGGAGGCAAAAGTAGAGTTGCAGGAAAGAAGGCAGAAGAAAATAAAAAATGGAAGTACATGGTAAGGATTCAAAGTAAAGAGGACAAAGAAATGGACAGGTAAGAAGTGTGGGACAATTTAATTGGTCCTATGGGTGCAAAAGCACATGAAGTAAGAGCATTTATACTTAACAAAAGAGATATTTTGTGACATCATATGTAAGACTGTTTTTTCAATGAAAATTTTTCTTGGAGTGTATAAAAAGTAAGACTGTTATCCATGGAATCTTTATGTGATAAAAGCATTTAATGAAGAAACAAAAAAGAAGATTCATGTATAATTCCAAACAGAGGTAGAAATAGATGCTTTGAAATTACATTTAAAAGCTTTATATAAAGAAGTACTGGATGTTGCCAAAGTTTATGACAAGGGGTTTATGGACTGGTGGCTGTGACTGTAATATTGTGTTAAAAATAAAAAGAGAAAAAATACAATATGCCAAGCACTATAAATGTGCAGGGGAATACAGGTGTTATAAAATACTGAGGACAACCCAAAAATGTTTTTTGTGAAAAATAAAGACATTTGATAAGTAACTGTGGAAAAAGAAAATGTTATATTTGTGGGGATATGGGACATGATGCAAAAAATGTGAATTCAAATGTTATAAATGTAACAAACTTGGACATTTATGGGTGGATTGCAAAAAAGAAAGTAACAGTAAGGAAAAAGACAAAGAAAAAGAAGAAATGAACAAATAAAAGACATTTTAAAAGTAGTCAAAATAGAAGAAAAATCAGATAAAAAATAAGAAGAAGAATGTGTAGAAGAAGTTTCTGAAATAAGTGATGAAGAAGACAAACTGGGAGAAAGTAAAAGGGGAAAATAATTTTATTGTAAAAGGGTAAGAGACAGAAAAAGAAAATTCAAAGGTGTAAGCACAAAAGAAAAAAAAGAAAGTAAATGGATGAAAAGAACATAGCAGAAGTTTGAGGGTTGGTATAATGGTTAATGTGCTTGACTCACAGACACAAGGTACAGAGTTTGATTCTTGCCTTTGGAAAGAAAAATTAGTTAGGCTTATAATGACCTATTAAGAAAGCTAGCCCAGTAGTTAGCTATGGATTTATGAAATCATGAATCTAAGGAAGTAGAGTGCTTTCTGTAAATGTGAATAGTATTAAGAATATAGTAAGAAGAATAGGAATTTTTGAGTGTTATAATACATTTGATGTAGATGTAATTATACTAGAAGATACACGATTTTAACAAATGAAGAACGATTACAAACAGAGAAACTATGGGGAGGAGAGTTCATCTGGAATTTGGGAAATGAGAGAGAATGGAATAGCTGCATTCTGTAGAAATACAGTAATGATATTAGATATAACTTTAGCAAAAATGGAAGATTAACAATTGTAGATTTAAAATAGAAAGAACAAGTCTACAGAATTACAATATTGTATGGTTATACTAACTGTAAGGGAAGGGAAAGCTTATTTCATCAGATTTTAGACTATGCAGTGATAAATATGAATATTATAATAACAGGAGACTTTAAATTTGATTTAAGAGGCAAGTGTAAAAAAAAGGAATTGATACAAGAAAAATGTTAGAAGTTATAAGATGTGGTAAGTTAAAAATTTGGGACAAAAATTCATGGACTTACAAAATGGGGTATGTATAGAACTGAAATATATTATTTTATTTATTATTTTATAGTATCAGAAGTTTAGTTAAAGGAGAAGGGGAAATAGCTGAAACAGGATTTTTTGATCATTTTGCAATATGGCTTGAGATAAAATAAAACAACTAATATATAAAAATAGGCAAAGGAATAAAAAGAATAAATTAGAAAGCATAGGATGAAGGAGGAAAGAGATTACATACACACATACAAATATTTCAAGGATGGGCATTAATGCTCTTCTAGCTTGCCAATATACCAAAACACTTGTTTCCATAAAAAGCCCCCAGGCTGTTCTTAAAAATATCTAAACTAGTACTTGCGCTAATGTAATTTGGTAGTCTGTTCCATGCATCAGCTACTCTACCAGAGAAACAATTAGTACACTTCTCATTCCTACAGAGTCTTCTACACAGGTTGTCTGATGATTCTCCAGTACGTTTTGATAACCCAAAACATTCCCAGAGGTAGTTGTCTCTAAATGCACTATATACCTGAATAAGATCTCCTTTTAGATATCTGTAAGAGACACTGTATATATTCAGATATTTTAGTCTTTCATAATAACTTAAATTAGATTAGTAATACAGTTATGGAAAGATCATATTATTAGGAGAACATTTTACACAATTTGCTTTGAATGGAAGGAGATATATAAGGAAAATATACAATTTTTTACAGTGGCAATATGATGTGAGAAAAGAATATATAGTGATGCATTGGAAGATGACATGATGTGATGATAAAATGACGGAAAGTACTTTGACAAAGAAAAAGAATTATATGAAAAAATACAAGAATTATTATATAATCAAATATATTTTTACAAGGAAAAGAGAAGAAGTATCGAGTTACTTAAGCAGATTAGTAAAGAGATGGAAGTATAATGACAGAAATAAAAAAAAGTAAAAGGAGAAACAGAAACTGAAATAGAAACAACTCAGAAAAAGATTATGAATAGTGTAGTACAATATGTACAAGAAATGTTCATAGAAAAAAAGTTAGTAAAAAATGTGGTAAGTAAAAAAGTTAACAGAAAAAGAGATTAAAGAATTGGAAAAGGAGATTTCTTTAAATGAGCTAGATAAAGTATTAGGACAAGCAAATATATATTTGGCTGCAGGCCCAGATTGAAAAGGGCATGAAATGTATAAAAATATAAGGGATTGGCAAGAAATATTTTTATAGATTTTTAAATATTTTAAATGAATGGTTTATTGAAGGTTATATGTATAAAGAATTATGTAGTGAATACTTATAATCATTATTACTCGATACTATTAGTCTCCAGTTTTTAATTCTCTTCTGTCTTCCTTCTTCCATATGAATTTGACATCTTTATGAAAATAATACAAAAGAGATTTGAAACTAAAATGAAAAATATTATGGAAGCTATCATA
This sequence comes from Protopterus annectens, assembly GCF_019279795.1. Lineage (NCBI taxonomy): Eukaryota > Metazoa > Chordata > Ceratodontiformes > Protopteridae > Protopterus > Protopterus annectens. The sequence continues at coordinate 766,741,203 of NC_056748.1, read as the reverse complement.
TATAGTGTAAAGGGGAAGAGTTGTCAAGAGTTATTAATGATAGAGAAATAGCGGATGATACTATGAACAGAAAAGAAGAAGCAAAAATCATGATAGGAGATCTTAATAAGGTATTTGACACAACTGGACATGAAATCTTAGGGGTAATAATGAAATAATATAATATAAGTGGGAAAGGAAATTATATATATCCACATATAGTAATAATAAAGTAAAATACTTGTAAATGGCCAAGAGGTACATATGAAGAATGGTGTAAGGCAGATATGTCCAATGAGTTGTATACTCTTTGCATTAGTTATGAATACGATAGCATATGAAATAAGTGAAATAAACTACAAAATGAAGGAGGTGGTGTATATAACACATAAAGGGTCAAGAACTCCAGTTCTGTTAACATATGCAGATGACATTATAATAATTGCAAAAAACAAAATTTGGATAAAAAGTAATCATTTGCACAAATGAGTGTTTAGAGATGATAGAGATGGCTTTAAATAAAGAGAAAAGCAAAGGTTTAGGTGATCTAGTAAAGATTGGAGTATATATTTTACAATGAATGACATTTCTGTGTTAGGTATAAAATATGGGAATAAAGATGTGAGCAGAATTTAGTGAAAAAAAAAACAGAAGAAAATAAAGCAAACGTCTTTTCTGGGGACATATAAATTATCATACAGAAAAAAAGGCGTATTTGATTAATTCAATGCTGATGGGAAAATAGCATACTTAGCATGTGTATTTATATTGCCAACAGTATTTGAAAAGGAATTATTACAGATATTTTTTTCATTTATATGTAGTTCTATATTAAACCCAGTAAAAACAGGAGTTCTGTATGTAAATAAAGAAAACAAAGGTTTAGGGTTAGTTAACCCAGTGATATACACTGCTTCATTAAATTATTACAAAGTGTTAAAGTGGATAAATAAAAAAGATGAGAGATTAGTAACAAGTATGATAAATTTTGGGTTATGGTTAAAAAAGAGTAAAAGTGTGGATAAATTCAGAAAATAAATGTTACCAAGTAAAAATATTTTTGTGGAAAATAAAAGTTGATAATACAGAAAAAGATAGAAAAGTATGGTATAAGAATTCAATTATAAAACATTACTATGTAAAACCATGGGAAAATTTAACAGATGAAAAAAGTAAAGCTATAAAATCAGAAATGAATGGTGTATAATCAGAAAGTAGGATGTTAAGATATTTTGTGGAGACTGGAAATGGATAAATTGGCAGTAAAAGGAAATATGCCATAAAAAAGAAAAGTGATAGAATATATTTACATTGTTAAGAAGAAGAATCTACAGATTATGTGTTTTTGAAATGTAAAACAGTAAAAAAGTTATGTGGAAAAGTATGTAAATAAGATTATTTGAAAATATAAAATAAGTGGATAAATAAACATGAATATGATTAAATATGGATATTATAAGAATTGAAGTAAAGAATATGTTAAAATAATAGATAAAATGTTATATGGGTTATATGAAATGAAAGAGTAACTTAAATTATGTTTAATGGTAAATGGATCTTAGCAACAATATTAAGTAAAATCAGATGGTGGCTAGGAAAAAGGAGTGGGGTCCAATAAGGATGAAAATTTAGCAAGATTGTATAGGAAATTATGAATATGTGTAAACAAATTTGTATATTTATATATTTTTACATATGTAAATATTTGTAAATATGGAAATATCTTGTAAATAAGAGTTATGTTTGTATATAAATAAAGGACCCTTACTCTTTTTAATGGGTGCCATGGCATTTTTTACATCCACCTGAGCTACCATCAATACAAGCAGATGAGGCTTCAATTTAACATCTCATCTGAAGGATGGCACACTCAGGAATGCAGCACCCCCTTATGCTGTACTGCAGTGACAGCAATCACTCTACTTGTTGTGGGAAGGGAACCACCAAAAGAGTGTGCTACCTGTTGCACCACTGACACTGATTATATCTATAATCTGCCAAATGAGTAAACAATTTCAGGAGAAGCAGCTGCAATAAAAACAAAAAAGTGCCTAAGGATACTCCATAACTGATTAATTAAAAGCTACTGACCAATGTGAGGAGGCAGGTGGAATACTGCTTTTCAAAGGAAGTTGCATCACCAGTAGAATACAAGAGGTTATTATCTCTCTACTGGCACAGATGGTAAGACCTCATCTGAATGAAAAAAGCTATTATCTCTCTACTGGCACAGATAAGACCTCATCTGAAGTATCATATACAATTGTGGGGACCATTTTGACCAGGATAAAGGCAGTATACAAGATGGCAACAGCGATGGCATGTGTGGGAAGGGAATCACAATGGAAACAGTTAACACATTTTGTCATTCCATTATAATCAAGTTGTCAACAGAAACAGATAGGAAGTGCTAATTCATGGTTCCAGATGCTTACTAATATGGGCTTAAAAGAATGAGAGGATAGCACCTAGTATGTTAATCTAACTATCCACACAATGAATATTGAGCCTCTTAGAGCAAAACTAGAGCCTTTTCATGCAACAGTTGTGTGATAGTCCAAAGCAACTCCTCAAGATAACAGACAAAAAGGCAATGAATCCTAGACCATAAAGACTCCCATAAAAAACGTACTTTATTTAACACAGACAAAAGAATGAGCACTTTCTGCCAGATTAACTGGCCTTCATCAGATTCAAAAATGAATCATTTTGTGTGTGATAATTTAAATTCTCCACTTACCAGCGTGGAGAAAGTGAATTAATTGGAGTTTTTCCTGTGGGGAACTCAACTTGCAAAGAACATGCTGACTGATCCAGCCAATCAGCATACATATTTTTAAATATTAAGTTTTTTCATAATTTGAGTAAACAGCAGTTGCTCAAAAGCATTGTTTGTTTCAGCATCTTTGCTGAACTGTGCTGTAGATGTCTTTTAACAGCAAAGATGCAAGAAGAAAAGATACATTCTGCAATTTCAGGAGGGAGATATGTAAAACGGACTCATTTCTGTTTAGATGTCTTGTATTTACAATGTACACGCTGACTGGGTGTCCAATCAACATGCATGTTTTTGAATAGAAATGAGCCTTTATTGCAAAATGAGGTCTACCTGCTGTCTTATCTTACATCACACACATTTTCCCACACAGTAAATAAAGGATGTGTTAAGTTACTACAGTACAAATATTTCAGATGATCTTTTGTCTCAGACTAAATCTATGCTACCACACAGGTATAATCCCCAAATGAAACAGAAACTAGTGGAGCAGCATGCATCTGATCAGTTACCATATAAAGATACTTTAGAACCTTTAGTAGGAAACCAGTACAAAAATTCAGTTGGAGTTACAGAGCAAGAGAAGGAAGAGGAAACTATGGCAACTCTGACGCAGTCAATGTTGTAGAGTGATAGGCCAGTCAGTCCCCATATAAAATAGCAACAGATGACACAGGGTGAAGTTGAAGAGAATATGGCACATGAAGATTTTCTGGAACTTTCTATCGAATGCCCACAGGAAAAAGAGAATAAAAAATGTGCCCTTAGTTTAGAAGAAAATGATCTAAGGGAAAAATTGCTTGATTTACTACAGATGGATAGATATATTATGATCAATAAAAGAAATAGACTACAGAAAGTCAGTAAGACCGAAAATGTTAGAAGTTTGATAAAGCAAATAAACACAGTAATTAAGACTGTTCATAGTAATTCATGTTTTATAAAAGAAGTAAATAAGATATTTTACCGATAAAGTCTTACCACAAAAACACATGCAGTAAGGGAAAGGAAGAAGAGAAATCAAACATCATGGAAGTATGGAAAAGATAAAATTATAAAGCAATTAAGACAAAAAGTGTTACTGTTAGAAGACTACAGAAGAGGGAACAGATCAACAAAAATACTTAGAAAGATAGATGTGATAAACGCAATGCGCAGTATCAGAACAGACCGGGATCTATTGTACACTAATGAAAATAACAAACTAAAGTTACCAGCAGAGGAAGAAAAATTTAGAAGATATGCAAATAAATATAAAGGAAAAGTACAAAATAAGCAATTTATTGATTATCCAAAAAGGTTTTACAGAGGATTGGGGAACAAGGCAAAAGGAATAGAAACACTACCAAATAAAGAAAAAATAGACACATTTTGGAGAAATATCCTGTGGAACATAAGAAAGATGCTGAATGGATAGAAAATGTAAGAGATTAATTTCAAATGTATTTGATATGAAATGAGATAAAGTAACAGCCAAAGAGATTGAAACAAAGTTAAGAAAAACTCCTAACTAGAAAACCCCATGCCCAAATGCAGTGCCTAACTTCTGGTTAAAAGTATTAACATCTTTACATGAAGATTTATCCATGAGTAGGCACTATTTACATGCACATCCTGAGCAGACACCAACCTGGTTAACAAGAGAAAAAATGATACTCCTCCTTAACAGTCAACCTGAAAGATATCCGAAAAACTATAGGCCAATAACTTGCCATCCAACAATGTATAAACTATACATCGTAATTGATGCCAACAAATAGTCATTTAGAAGCAAGTTCAAACACAGCAATATAACAAAAGGGTAACAAAAGAAAGTCATATGGAACAAAGGATCATTTGTTGTTAAATAAAGTTATAATGGAGAATTGTAAAAAGGGCAAGAATCTAAGCATGACATGGATAGACTGCAAAAAAGCATTTGACAGCATCCACATTCATGGATAAAACAGTACTTACAAATGTATAAGATACACAATACATTGATCAATTACATTACAATGGTCATAAAACAGTGGTAAACCACTCTACAACTATGCCATGATAAAGAACAAATTATTATCCCAGGGATAAAAATTCAAAGGGAGGGGTGCTCCAGGATGACTCTCTCTCACCACTGCTCTTTTGTCTTGCCCTTAAGGCATTAAGCTGTCTAATACATTAGGTGAGGACTACAATTTGGCTCCCAGAAAACAACAAAATGTAAAGACTTTTATTCTTCTCTTTGTGGATGATTTAAAACTGTATAGTTCATCAGATGAGGAACTGAAAGCACAACCGTAAGTAGTCAAAACTTTCTCAGCTGATAGAAGAATGTCATTTGGTCTTGATAAATGTGCAAAAACAACCTTTAACATAGGAAAGGTGCAACAAAAAGAAAATATCAGTCTCAGACAGGATTGTGATATAAAAGAAATTGAGTAAGAGGGAGTGTATAAATATTTGGGAGTTGATGAAGGATCAACAATAAAACATGAAAAATCCGAATAAAACTTAGTAATGATTATTTTAGAAGTTTAAAATTAATACTGAAAACAGCTCTGACATCTAGGAACAAAGTCCAAGTTATAAACCAATTTGCTCTTACTGTTCTAACTTACAATTTTGGGGTAATTGACTGGCCCCAAAAGGTATTGGATCAGCTGGACTGTAAAAAAGGAAAAATGCTTCATGCTTATGAAATGACGTATAAAAATCAGTGTATACCAAAATTATATAATCCTCATTCTGAAGGAGGTATGGGCCTCCTCAAAATCGAGTACATGTATAGATCTGCAATCGTAGGACTGCATACATAGCCGCTGATCTCACAAGATCCAAACATGGAGCGAAAGTTTTAAGACATGAAGAGAATAAGTCTAAGATGACTTCCCTGCCTAGTTTAGCAGAAGTATATCGCTGCCAAGCGGGAATAGAAATCAAACCAGAATTAGATAAAAGTCAAGCAGAAACCGAATGTGCCAAAAACTAAAAAAAATAATATAAGATAAAGGATTCAATGAGAAGGCAAGAAATGTGGAAAATTCATAAATGGTATTATTTATTTATTTACCGGGAAAGTCCGACTGGGCCAGAAGCCCATTTTCAGCAGAAGCCCAGGGAGAAAAGCTCCACAAAAATATAAGCAAAATACAGTAATTAGATAGCACAATAGTATACCTATAGTAACATGCAGACTACACATCAAATAGTTAGTCTATACAAAGAAGTATTCAATACAGTATTCTAATAGATACAGGTTCAAAAAGAAAAAAAGTAGTTGCAAGTACAGAAGACTCCTGGAACAACCTCACATTGATCAGGATTTAATGCAGACATGTTTAAGGACGGGTGAATTTAAACCAAAAGACAAAAGGTTAATACAGGTGACCTATGATAGTGGACTACGTACATGTTGGTTTACAAAATCCATTGAACATGTTGGAGAAACAGACGAATGCAGGTTTTGTAAAACAGAATTGGAAACAGTCGCACATCTTGTTGCTGGGTGTGATACACTAATGGCAGAAGGCCTGTATACTGAAAGGCATAATAATGTGGCAAGCCTGTTGCACTGGGGATTGCACAAACATTATAATATTGTAATACTGAAGTAGCTGAGAAACAATGGAAACATGAGCCACAAAGCATTATAGAAAATGATGATGTACGCAGATGATGTGCCATTACAGGCAGACTCTGAGCAAGAATTTCAGCAATGGATAGGGAAAGGGAAAACAAAACTGAAGGCACATGGGATGAAACTGCGTACAGATAAGTACAGTTGTAATTGCAGCAAATGGAGAAAATCAGAAGAAGCTCTGAAATGAGATAGAAGGGAAAATCGTGGCACAGGCTAATAACTTCAAGTATTTGGGAGAGGTGGTTAAGGAGAAGGGAAGTCTGAATGAGGAGGTCAAAGCTAGAATCAGAGGGCTGCAGTCACTGGGACATACTGTCAGATGTAATATATGTCAGGGAATGCCAAAGAAGCTGAAAAGTAAGGTGTACAAAACAGTGGAGCGGCTCATGCTACTGTAAGGTACAGAAACCTGGGCAATAAAGGCAGGACAGTTGGGGAAGCTAGAAGTGATGGAGATGAAGTGTCTGAGATGGGTGGTAGGATGCTATACCTCTCAACCTCTCAGTGCAAGAAATCTGGACAAAGCCTGACAAAATGTGGGGACAAAGACCCAAAAATAGAGACATGTATTAAATATTGCTCTTATAAACTTTGAAAGTTGCTAGGGTAACAGGGTTTGTTTTAACATACATTCTTCTGAAGGATATGAAGTCTGAAACTCAAATGTATGTCATTAGTTAGTGACTTCAGTCCTCAGATCATATCACATATCTCATCTATTCAAATGAGACACTGAGGCATGAGATGGATTCAAGTCATTTATTGTAGATAAATATATCAGGAGCTGTAAATGGAACATATGCTCCAAACTTCATATGCTTACTGAATGACTCATTACTTCTAACACACTCGCATGTGCATCTCCATTCAAGCTGGCACTCACACTGATTGACTATACAAAATGGCACTGATCTCACACTTGTTCTCTAGCTACAGTAGCTGACTAGGTACAATATACACATTGATCTACATCCCCCTCTCTTTAATTTGTTCAACATGCAGAACAGGAGAACAAAGACATTTTAAGAGCTAGACATTGTATCAACATTTTAACAAACAAAACTGAGTTCAAGTCCAAGTCACTGTGAATTTTGGGTTCGGTCTGGAAATTCTATCTGATTGGGTAACAGAAAATCTTACTGGGTTTAGCAACAGGGACAGTATGTGGGAATTCTTTCAAAACTGGAACATCAGGGATTACAGCAAAGTTATTTGAAAGAAGCATACTGTCTTTTGGATTTGAACAGGTGTAGAGTCACTCTGGGAATTAGAGTCGTTGGCACAGGCAATCTGCTGTATCACTGGTTCAGAGACAGGTAACACATGTCTTTGATTCCTTCAAAAATCCATTCTTTCAGATTGTATGATGTAAGATCTCAGTTCTTGACAATTGTTCTTCATGATTCCAACTCAGTCATATCCTTTAGATGTTTGCATTCTCACAACTTCCCCTTGTAGCAATGGTCTAAGGGATTTAGTTGTCTTATCGCAGTACAACGTTTGTGATGTGAGTGATATTTTCTTAAAAGTTGAACCTTGGCCACTCTGTTGTTCTCTGCGTTTGGTACTAACAATTGTTTACAGATTGGAAGAGTTTGTTCTAGTCTTTCTGGACATTAATCTCTGAGCAGGTGAACCAAGCAAATTGTCTCAAGGAATGATTCTGAGATTGAGTAAGTTAAGGAAAATATTGGTCCCATGTCTTTTGGATTTCTCCAATAAACGTTTTACACTCTGAACTGCATGTTCAGCTAACCCATTGGACTGTGGATACTCAGGACTACTGGTAATATGAACAAAGTCAAAAGACTCAGCAAATTTCTTGAACTGCTGGCTTGTAAACTGCACCATTGTCAGACATGACTGTGTGCAGACTACCATGGACAGAAAAATGTCTTCAATTTTGTAATGACACTGCTGAACATAAAGTTAGGAAGTAGGTCAATTTCAAGCCAATATGAGTAAGCACCTGCTAACACTAAGTAATGCTGACCATTCCATTCGAAAATATCTGTGGCAACCATTGAACATGGTAATTCAGGAATCTGGCGTAGCTGAAGTAGTTCTTTTTGTTGATGCAGTTTGATGCTGTTGCAAATTGAACGTGCTAGGGGTCCCTCACTTTATCTTTGGACATAGAAGGATAAAATATAATGTCTCTTGCCCTTCTTTTAGCTGAATAAGTACCTGGGTGACCACGATGCAAAATGTTGATATATTCCTGTTGTAATGCTTTAGGAATTGTCACTTTTGGACCTTTCATGATGAGTCCATCTTCTATCATGATAAGCTCATCTATGTAAGGAAAATACTGCTGAGTGTTAAGAGGTAAACTCCTTTGTCATGTTGGCCATCTTTGAATGAGAACATTTTTTTAGCTTATGGAGAACTGAGTCTGAAGCTGTGTGATTTCTTAGTTCATCAATGCATGATGATGAAATATTTCTGACTTCCATGACTTCAGATTCTGCTATTTCATTTTCCTGCTGCTCTGTCATTTGTCTGGGTGTACATGACAAAGCATCAGCAAGTTACAAGTATTTGCCCTTTTTGTAAATAATATTGCATTTGTACTTTTGCAAGTGTAACATCGTATACTGCAACTGTGCTGGAGCTGTATGCATTGGCATTTTCAAAATTGTCACTAGTGACTGGAGATCAGTCTCTGTTTGGATAGGTCTGTCATAAATATAATCATTAAACTTTGAACATGCAAACACTACTGCCAAAGGTTCTTTCTCTATTAATGCATCTCTGATTTAAAGTTCTTGACTTACAGGCTACTGGTAGGCCTTGTTGAAGACATGTTGCACCAAGGCCATACTTTGAAGCATCACAAGAAATAGTTACAGGTTTGTGAACATCATAATATCTCAATGTGGGTGGACTGGCAATTTTCTGCTTCAGGATATCAAATGCTGTGTGGTGTTGTTCCAAGAAGGACCAGTTTACATTTTTGAGTGACAACTCATATAATGCTGCAGAAAGCTCACTCAAGTCTGGGATGAACTTTCCTAAATAGTTGACCATACCTAGAAAACATTGTAAAGATGTGACATTCTCTGGAACTGGCATCTCAAGGAGTGCTGCTTGCTTAGACGGATCTGGTTGCAAGTCAGAACTGATAAACAAATGTCCCACATAAGTAACTTCTTTCAGTCTGAATTTACATTTCTGAGGATTCCTTTGAGATTTACTTCATGTGCACGGTCTAGAACTTTCATGAGGTTTCTGTCATGTTCATCTTCACCATTGGCTCCAATAATAATGTCTACTATAATAGCACATGGATAACCAGAAAAGATTTGTTCCATGACACACTGAAATACTTTACTGGCAGAATTAATTTCAAATGGCATTCTCAAAAATCTGTATATACCAAATGGTGTACCGAATGTAGTTAACAATGAAGATTTGTGATCCAGCAACATTTGTCAAAAAGAGCTTTTTGCATCTAAGACTGAGAAAACAGTGGAATCTGGCATGAGAGCCACTACCTCTTCTACTGTACTCATCGGATGATGAGGCCACTTACATGTTTTTTTTTTAAGTTTCTTGGATCAATACATATTCGAATATCATCTGAGCTTTTCTTATGAGCTATGACCATGGGGGATATCCATTCAGCTGGTACTTCTACTGGAGTAAGGACACCTGAATTCACCTTTCTGTCTATTTCTGCTTTTACTTTGCTCTACATTGCTACTGGAATCTTCTGTGCTGGTCTGATAACTGGACTTACTTCATGGTTTAACTTCATGTAATACGTGACTGGACGTTTACCAAGCTCATCTTTGAAACTATCAACATATTCACTAAAAATATTCTGTGTAAAACTATCATTGTTATTCAGAATTATATGGTGATCTATTTATTAAATGAAATCAGTCCCATTCCCAGACTGTCTTTGAGGCCTAACACTGACTGCACATGTTTTTTGATTATGAAAAACTGCAAGTCATAGTTGCTTCCAGCAGAATGGCATGAAAGAAGTATAGCATCATCAGTTTGAATCTCTTTACTACCATAAGCAACTAATTTTGCACACTTTACTGAATCAAGTTTCTCACCAGCTTGTACTTTAGCAAACATTTGTGCTGATATAATATTGCACTTAGATCCAGTGTCCACTTTAAGCTCTACAGGTTTCCCATTAATTTATAGAGTACAAAATACTTCACTTTTTGCTGACAACTGATAGTCAACTGTATTAACTGTTTCATTGATCACAGAGACACCATCAACATAGAAAGTTTGTTCGCAGCTCTCGGAGTTTGCTACAGTCTCTATCTGATCTAGTTGCTTCTTCATATACTTTCTTTTAATATAAGTTTGCAGTACTTTAGGCTTGCAAAGCCTTTTGAAATAACTCCACTTTTTACATGATGACGTTGCTGACCAAAAGCTAAACACTTTTCCCATTTAGGTTCACAACTGCCTCCACAATCGTGACAGTTAACAATGAGGTTCGGAGCCACACCCTTCCGTTTATATTTCTTTCTCATCTTAACTTTCTATTGCACACCAGGGGCAGCCCGTGCTATTGGACTGCCGGACTGCAGCCCCCCCAGCTGTAAAAAAGAAAAAAAAGAAAGAAAATAAAAGATAAAAAAGAAAATTAAAAATCTGGATCATGCGCAGACTGTCTCAGCAGCAGTCCGGATTAGGAAACATTTACGAGCAGAGATCCCAGAAGTCTATACAGTTGTAATTGTATAGACTGTCGCTGGAAACGGATCGAACTTGGACTGCAATGTCGGCAGGAGTCTCGTCTGGGGAAGAACATCTTGTGTGGTGGATTTGATGCTCCAATGGACATAATGCACAGGCAGGTTTGTAGTGCTGTAACAGCTATGGATTTAATGGCATCTACATCGCTCCAGGTGTGTGTGTGTGTAGTGCTCTAACAGCTATGGATTTAATGGCATCTACATCGCTCCAGGTGTGTGTGTGCAACAGCTATGGATTTAATGGCATCTACATCGCTCCAGGTGTGTGTGTGTAGTGCTCTAACAGCTATGGATTTAATGGCATCTACATTGCTCCAGGTGTGTGTGTGTAGTGCTCTAACAGCTATGGATTTAATGGCATCGACATCGCTCCAGGTGTGTGTGTGTAACAGCTATGGATTTAATGGCATCCACATTGCTCCAGGTGTGTGTGTGTGTGTGTGTGTGTGTGTGTGTGTGTGTGTGTGTGTGTGTGTGAATGCCCCAGTTGCTATATACTGGTGGCTAGAACATACTCATGGTGGTGTGGTAGGGATTACCTCAGGCTTGAACCCTGTACCTTGTATGCAGGTGTTAAGGACCTGAATTCCCTACCCACCACCATTTGTAAAAAAATTGCAGATTTTTGCCTCATATTTGATCTAATCTGTTCCTCATAATATCTGTGGTTTCTAAATGTTGCAATGCTTGATATTTGATGGTGCATTGGTAGCATTGTTGCCTCACAGCTGCAGGTTCTCAGGTGTGATTCTTGGCTGGGGTGGCTTCAATGTGGGGCCTGCATCTTCTCCCTGTGTTTGTGTGGGTTTGCTTTTGTGTCCTCCCATGTTACAAAGACATGTCTGCATTATTTCTCCCTGGGCCTCTGCTGAAAATTGATTTTTTGTTCCAAGTCAGACTGTCCTGATTGACAAATGTTAAATAAAATTGACAGGCATTTGAATTTCAGACTTCAGGTTTCTGAATGTTTAATTCCTTACATATTTGATGGTGCAGTGGTAGCACTGTTGCCTCACAGCTATAGGTTTTCTGGTTTGATTCTTGGCTGGGGTGATTTCTGTGCGAAGTCTGCATCTCATCCCTGTGTTTGTGTGGATTTGTTCTGGTGTCCTGCCATTTTACAAAGACATGTGTCTGCAGTATTTCTCCCTGGGCCTCTGCTGAAAATTTTTTTGTTCCGTCAGAAGTAAAATTGACAGGCATTTGAATTTCAGACTTCATATTCTTTGGAAAATACATAGTAACACAACCTTTTATTCTAGCAATTTTCTAAGTTTATAAGATGAATATTTGAAATGTGTCCTTATTTTTGGGACTGTATTACCCCATTATTGGCTTTGTCCAGGTTTTTTGTGCTAAGGTTGACAGCTATGGCAAGAACTGAATTCACTGAATATGTTTGAGGGCTGTATTCCCTCATTACTGGGTTTGTCCAAGTGTTTTGTGCTAAGAGGTTGGCAGCTATGGTGAGAACTGAATTCATTAAATGATAGCCATTTAAGTTTCAGTCTTCCTCTCTTTCACAAAGCAGCTGATTTGGTGTAGTGGTATGTTGCTCTGACTGTTTTGCACAGGGGCATTGGTAGTAAAATGTATGGCGGTTTGTTTGTGTCTTTCGACTTTTCCCGGTTAGGGGTCACCACAGCGGAACTCTGGTCCGCTAATGATTGGTAGTAGATTTCTACGTGCTGGCTTGCCAGGCCTAATGCACAACCTTCAACGAAGGAAGATCCATTCACGCATGTCGACACACAGAAGACGCTCTAACTGAGAATCAAACCGGCAACGTCTAACTGTGAGGCGACAACGCTACCGCAGCACCACCACCGCAGTCCCAGTAAAATGTATGTTGGTAACACAGCATTTTTCTTTCACAAAGCAGTGGATTTGGCATAGTGGTATGTTGCTCTGACTCTTTTTGCACAGGGACTTTGGCAGTAAAATGTATGGTGGTAACACAGCATTTTATTCTAGCAACTTTCCAAGATTATACAAGCAATGTTTAATGTGTCCCTGGTATTGCTTTTGACTTCAATAAATTTGGCTTTTTCCAGATTTCTTGTGCTGCGAAGTTGAGATGCAGTTGAGTACTGAGTAGATTTTACAAGGAGCTGAGAGCTGCAGGGGAAGAGAAGTTTAGTGCTGCTTATGCGAAGTCAGCTTGCATTGTTAATAGCACAACAGGTTGTGTACTTGCTTTTGATGCAGAAGGTTGTTGGTTCTACTCCCACAAGGGGTGAATGCTGCCATACTGAAAAAGTTAAGATACTAACTATGAGCCTGTTATCAGTTTGCCATCCATTTCCTATTGCAATATTACTAGCTTATCATTTTTTATGTAATATAGGCAATTTATTCCTCAGGGGCATCAGACACTTTATTTTTCAATGAAACCATGAAATATAAAGGTGTTTGCTAGCAGCAACCTCTTCATTAGTTACAGATTTATTTAATGTGGAATTATTTAGATGATTTTTTTACTTCTTCAGAGATTGTGCATATTTACTGATAACGGTGGACAACAGAGAAGGTCAGAAGGAGTTGCATTGTGTCTTTGTAGACTTGGAGAAAGCATATGACAAGGTGCCTAGAGAAGAGTTGTGGTATTGTATGAGGAAGTCGGGAGTGGCAGAGAAGTATGTAAGAGTGGTACAGGATATGTACGAGGGTAGTGTGACAGTGGTGAGGACTGCAGTGGGAGTGACAGATCCGTTTAAGGTGGAGGTGGGATTACATCAAGGATCAGCTCTGAGTCCTTTATTATTTGCAGTGGTGATGGACAGGTTGACAGATGAGATCAGACAGGAGGCCCCGTGGACTATGATGTTTGCAGATGACATTGTGATCTGTAGTGACAGTAGGAATCACGTTGAGGAGACTCTGGAGAGGTGGAGATATGTTCTAGAGAGCAGAGGAATGAAGGTCAGCAGGGCTAAGACCGAATATATGTGTGTAAATGAGAGGGAGGGTCGAGGAATGGTGAGGATGCAGGGAGTAGAGTTGGTAAAGGTGGACGAGTTAAAGTACTTGGGATCAACAGTTCAGAGTAATGGTGAATGTGGAAGAGAGGTGAAGAAGAGAGCACAGGCAGGGTGGAATGGGTGGAGAAGAGTGTCAGGAGTGATTTGTGACAGACGGGTACCAGTAAGAGTGAAAGGGAAGGTCTACAAGAGGGTAGTGAGACCAGCTATGTTATATGGGTTGGAGACAGTGGCATTGACAAAAAGGCAGGAGTCAGAGCTGGATGTGGCAGAGTTAAAGATGTTAAGATTTGCACTCGGTGTGACTAGGATGGATAGGATTAGGAATCAGTATATTAGAGGGTCAGCTCATGTTGGACAATTTGGAGACAAAGCAAGAGAGATGAGATTGCGTTGGTTTGGACATGTGCTGAGGAGGGATGATGGGTATATTGGGAAAAAGATGCTAAGGATGGAGCTGCCAGGTAAGAGAAAAAGAGGAAGGCCTAAGATAAGGTTTATGGATGTGGTGAGAGAGGACAAGCAGGCGGTTGGTGTGACAGAGCAAGATGCAGAGGATAGGAAGAAATGGAAAGAGATGATCAGCTGTGGCGACCCCTAACAGGAAAACCCGAAAGATGATGCTGATGATGGTGGACTGTAGAACTGTGCATATTTACTGATAATGGTGGACTGTAGAAGTTTGAGTAGACTTTTATGATGGAAATGTTCTGAACTGGGCAGATTTGTCATTATGGGTGCATGCATTTTGTTTCATTGTTTACTGGAAAGATGTTCTGAATTGGGCAGTTTTGTCATTATTGGTGCATGCATTTTGTTTCATTGTTTACTGGAAAAATGTTCAAAACAATAGGAAGGTGCATCAAAGAGCACATGTATGTTTCATATGCAAGGGGCCTATGATTTAAAAATAGCCCAGAATTAATCTTTATCTGCCACTGGTAAAATGTATTTTTTTTGAATGTGGGTTTCAATGCTGTTTCAATGAATGTGAGTTTCAAGGGCAGAGAAGTTTTAATGCTAAGTTTGTTTAGCAGATGTCTGTGTTTGTGCTGGAAAATGCAAAATAAAACTTTCAAATGAAGTCCAAATCATCATAGAAGTAAATCAGTATGCACATTAGTGTTTATGGTAAATGGAGTGAAATAGCCAAGTAATGGATCATTGGAATAGCTGCAGGGGGAGGCTCCATTCGACCATGATTTTGTGAGGGGGAAGGGCGGCAAACTCAAAAACAGTCCCGGCTGAACTATACCTCCCAACTGTCCAGATTTTCAAAGAATGAATAGATTTTTGCTTCTTATTTTTGGTTTGTTCCTCATAAAATTTGTGGTTTTCTGGCAAATCATTTAGGAATTAAGTCACTAAATAATGACACACTGAGTTTCAGACTTCATAACCATCAGAAAAATGCATGCTAAAGTAAGACCTGTTGTTCTATCAACTGTCTCAGTTTATACAAGAGCAATTTTTAGTACTGTTTATATGTTCCCCCAATATATTTAGCCTTGTCCAGATTTATTGCATTAACAGGTTGAGAGGTACATGCAAATAAATTGCTTTATAGAATTAGGCATAGCCAAACCTCTCAACTGTCCCTGATTTTGGCTCAAAATGGTGCTCTTCCCCCTAATAATCCCTCCGCAAAATAGCAATTTTGGAAGAAAACATGGAGGGTTTACAATTAAGAAATAACTGTAATAATCAGAGTTATAGATTACTTTTATTTCAGAAATGCATATAGATTATTTTATTTTGTCAGCTGCTCAAGTTAGCAGTACTAATATTAAAGTGTCCCTTCTTTGACAGGTTCCCAGCTGTATTGTGTGGCTATTTTATATTTTTACATCACATTTTTGGTCCATTTTTCATAAAATTGTGTGTTTTTTGGCAAATTAGTGACAAATCATTAAAGACTGAAGTTAGAAAATAATGACAGACATTTGCTTTTCAGATTTCATACCTTTCAGACTTTCATACTAATGCAAGACCTATTCTATTATCTTTCTAAGTTTATAAGAGCAATATTTAAAAATGGTCCTTATTTTTTGGCCTTTGTCCCACTTCTTTGTATGGCTTTGTCCAGATTTCTTGCTCTGAGGTTGAGAGGTATGAATAATGTGTCAGGGCCATCACAGTCAGCCAGAGACATTTCAAATTGTGACATACTTGTTGCACCCCACTCCCCCATGTAGTGACTCTGGATGTGTCGAAGCAAGGCAAGGAGTAGTTATGCAGTGTAAATGTGCAGAGTATCCCCCCCATCCAAGGTAGACACAAGTACCACAGTGGCTTTTCATCTGTCCTTGATTTTTGCAGAATGTTCTGGTTTCTGTCATATTTTTTGTACTGTTGATTTATGCTTATTACTCAAAGTGCCTGTTGCTCTGTGTTTAAGTATCAATACTTTAATGACCATCAGGTAAGCTTGGCTGAGATCGTAAGATGCAAGTAAGCTTTAATAAGCATACTGTTAAAGAATTGCCAACATTGAAAGCCTTTCTGTTGTTGCCATGTAGAGAATACTTAACTAGATAATGTATAAGCCTTGGGTATTGAAATGCATGACAGTATTTGTAATAAAGGACAGGATTACATTATTTTAAGAAGCTCATTACACTTGGAGACTTCCAGTCATCTCTGCAGGCTTTACCCGTAAACTAAACAGAATGCCAATCGTGTGGTCCATAACCTATACAGTAATCCTTTTAAACAATGTATCTTGAGCTTATTTCTTGTTTGCTTTTCATTTTTTACTGTGATCATGTTTTCCCCATGAAACAAGTAGATAGGTGTCAGGCAGCAGGTCTTTTTTTGGATAAGAAACATTTTTACAGGTGGGGCCATCAGAGATTTCTACTTTCAGCATGTTACTTGGTACTTTAATAAAGCTGAATATAAATTATAATTAGAACTGCAGTGCAAGAAGTGGTGTGAGTTGAGTGCTGCTTGTTTTTCTTATACTTGATTTTGACTGGCATTCCATTAATGTATTTAAAAAGTTATTTATTTTTTCATGCCTCACAACCTTTTTGTTTCCATCTAGATATTAACTAAGCTGTCATGCAGCCAATGCATTGAAATATTTTTATTCTTCTACACTTCGTTTTGTCTTGATTGGACTATCATAATGATGGTTTGGCACCCAGGGCAGTGTATTTAGTTAGTTTTTGTGGTTTTGAGCATAGCTCCTCCCCTTTCTAGTTGGCTGCACCCCTTCCCATTGACCCCACCCATTCAGCTGTCTCCTGCAGCCCCCCTTTGATTTGAAGTCACCAGCCGCCACTGTTGCACACTATCAACATTCGCACTAGCAGATACTGCAAACATGCTCTTCTCATTCATAAGCATATTCATATGCTTTTCTGTAATCTCATGTATTTGACAGATCTCAGTGGCTTTGCTTAATGTTAATTCACTCTCAAAGCAAAATATTTTTCACTGCATCATTGTTGACACCACACACAGGATGGTCTTTTATCAACTTATCTCTTAGATCAGCAAATCTGCATGCTTTAGCTTTATTTCTTAAGTAGATAATGTATGCTGCTATAGTTTCACCAGGCTTTTGATTTCTTGTGTAAAATTTGGCCTTTCCATTTTAATATTCATTTGAGGGTTACACACTTCTCTAAATTTATGTTTTAAGCACTCACGGTCTACCCGCATTTCAGTCTGTATCACAATATGGTGGTTCTCCCCCTCCACTGTATATACAACAGGTACATAAACAAATGAACGTTCTCACTCAATGGCTTCTGAGCCAGCTAAATTGAGAAGTGTAAATGCTCTTGTATGTGTACCTTTATCAGAAAATGCAGCCTGTATGAAAATATCATATTCTTCCTCAAACACTTGCCAATTCTCTGCAATATTATTATCAAAACCAGTGGTTCAGGTCTACAAAATCCCTCTACCATAACAACAAATGTATTTTAAACATAAGTATAGACCTGGTACTTTTAATTATGCTCAAACGTACAACAATCTTAATGAAAATGATTTATTCTAACACTGCAAATATTTCGGACACTTCAAAAAAATCTTAGTTACTGCAAAAAAGTCATACATTATGAAAAAATTCAGACATTATAGCCTTTTCAAACATTTTAAACACTTTAGAGATTATTTCAAAGACTTTAATCATTAGGTCACTACTTAGGACATTTTGAATAACTCGGTAATTATTATGAATACTTCAAATGCTATGCCACATGTCTGGTGACTGAAAATCATTTAAAATTAATTTAGGTACCTTCGAATATTGCTGACCTATTTGCGAGTTCACTCCTGTATATTGCTCCACTTCTAACTGTGTGCCTCATGGTTTGCAAGCTGCTTCAACTTTTGATCCCATTTTGACATCATGCCACATGCCTCGTGTATTCAAATGAGACACTGAGGCACGAGATGGGTTCAAGTCATTCATCGTACATAAATACATCACAAGCTGTAACTGGAACATATACTTTGAACTTCATATGCTTACTGACTGACTCATTACTTCTAACAGACTCACATATGCATCTCCATTCAAGCTAGCACTCACACTGAATGACTATACAAAACGGCACTGATCTCGCTTGGGCTCAGTAACTTATATGCACGTGCTCTCTAGCTACAGTGGCTGACTAGGTACAATAATCATGCTGATCTACAGATCATCCTACTGATTTATCAGAAAACCAAAAATTTTATGAGGAACAAACCAAAATATGAGCCAAAAATCTGAACATTCTGCGAAAATGTGGACAGTTGAGAGGTACATAGGATGTGCACTGTGGGACAGTCAAAGAAATGAGGACATACTGTAAGAGCAGAAGGTCAGACTGAATGTATTACAGTGGTTAGGGCACATGTGCAGAAAAGCTAAGGTTAAGAAGATTTGGGATAGATAGGAAGAAGGCAGGAGGAAACATGGGTGTCCAGCAAAGAGATGGATGGCTTGTGTGAGACAAGACAGGCGACAGTCAGGCATGAGTGTCAATGAAAGTAGGAGAGTGGCATTGAATAAAGAGATATGGTAACAGATGACACAACACCTCAATCCCATGTAGAAAATGGGAAAAAGGATTTGATGATGATGATGACTGCCTCCCACAACTTGTTGTCTTACCCTGGATTTCTACCTAGTCACATATTAACACCACTACAAACATTCATGCCTTCTGCACAAGGGATATCTATATACTTGTCTTCACAGGGTCACATAATTCAAGTTACAAAACTATTTTAATGCATCCTATTACAAAACTGGCTTTCCCTTATAATACATCCCTGGAGTCATCATTTGTTGGCTAAGTCATTTCAATTTTATAATTATAATAATAATAATTATTATTATTATTATTATTATTACTATTAGTTTACAAAGGCATATGTTGTAGGGTGAAGGTTGTATATACTGTTTCTTCTATGGAGGCTCCAGACAATGGATACTAAGGAGAATTCTAGGAGTATCCACACATGGAACTCATTGGATGAAGGCACATGATATGAGTTTTATAAAAACATGGCAGTTTGGGCACTTTGAGAAATTCTGAATATGTGGACTGTTTCGCTGTTGCAGTACTTTTACAGCATAGCCATTTTCTTGACTTAGTGTGTGTGTTTATTGCTTTGAAAAACTGGTAGCACTGATGTTCTGATCACTGAGCTGTGTCACTATAGAGACGTTGCAGGATTTCAGTAGTATTTCTGATGATTTCACTATGTTGTGGGCATGCTTTGCTAGAGCATCTTAAATTTGAAGTTGACAGAATGAATGGCACCCACAGCAGCTGGCTGTACTCAAAATCTGCCCATTGGTTGTTTTCATGCAGCAATGCAGTAACAAATTTATTAAAACAGTAGACTGTTTATGCAGGCCCAATTTAGGTCACTTAGGAATGATATCTTTTACACTGATTTCTGAAGTTTCAGTATACCAATACACAAAGACCACATGTTTCAAAATGTTTTAAAAATCACTGAGGTTCTCACAAAAACATTGACAATCTGTTCAGTTTTTTTTTTCAGACAAACATGCTAATATAAAAAAATTAAGAAACTCGGGACTACAATGATTTAATAACATTTCACATTCTGAAAGTTTTCAGTATTCATTCTTTCCAAATATCTTGCTGTAAAATCCATTTTGATCATCTGAACATCAAGATCACTGGTAGGACTCCTCCTTGCTCTGAAAATCTCACTATACAAGGTACGGGGTGATGACTGGCCTCATGTAGCATATTATCAACTGAAGAAGATTTCCTATATAACCTGTTAACTACAGACTGCCCTAGTAGACCTATAAAACAAACACATAGTGCTCTAATAAACCTATAAAAGTAAAACCAAAGTCATTGATCCCTAAAGATTTGACTGTTGTGATTTTTAAGCCAAAGAGATTAGGTATCTGTAAATGGAAAAAAATCAGTCTCCTACACCTGAAATACTAGATTGAGATCATCTATAGATCTTCTTATACAAATGACTTTCAGTACAAAAAGAACAAATTGGTGTAGAAAGTTTTCTCAAAAATACCCATGAAAATGTTTACATGCCTTGGCAAACTGTGGTCTCATAACTGTACCTGAAACTTGAAATTAATATGTTCATTAAAAGGGAAATTATTACCATTAGACAAAAACTGAAGATGTTCCTTCTCTAGTTCTTCAGTATTGGAAAACATGTGAACAAAGTGAAAAACTATAAATGTTAAAATTAATATAATACAAAACACACTGATTTGATATAAATAAATCTCTTTAATATTTTTTTAAAAACCTGCAGATTTTAATCTCATTAAACTACTTACAGAGATTCTGTTATTAAGAATAGGCGAATAGTTGGTATTTATCAAAATTTGCCAATAAACCTCCTTTAATTCCATATGACTCTACTAGTCACCACCCCAAGAAGAGAATGGAACATTTTCAAGTATAAAGAACAAACAAATAAATAAATAAATAAAATTAGCATACTGCAAACAGTGTCTAAATAAAATATTATTCAAATTGATTTTTAAATACTATAAATATGTTTGTAGTTTCTGTTTTAATGGACATTCCATGTTCCCCTCATAAAGTAAAGAATATATGTGGCAGTTTGCTTTATAAACAACCCCTGTGGTGTTGCAATTAAAGCATCTTTTACAATAAATCAGATCAAGGTAGCCAAGGATCAAAATCCTACCAGTAATCTGAATGTAAAAACAAAATGGAACATCCTCCACATTTTGCCTTTCTCTGTGCAGCTTTAAAAACATTGGATTCCTCCCTAAAATGTTCTTTAAATTATTCCCCCCTCTTAAATACAAAATTAATATTACCACCTTTGTCTTAAATTGTAATTTGATTAATATTACCACCTTTGTCTTAAATTGTAATTTGAACTAAGTATCTCATTCCAATTCTTTTGAAAAATTATTTTCAAATCATTTGGATACAGGTGTTCCTCAATGATCTGCATTGTCCCATTCCTATATTTAACGTTCATTAATCCCTTTGAAATCTCACTTCTTGTTATAGCAGTTATGTTTATGCATATTACATGGTGATTAGAAACTCTATTAAATCATTACTTTCAGTTCATCTTTAGTCAGTCACTTAGAGAAAATTCAAACTTAATTTAATAATATGGGTCTTACTTTAACTTTCAACAAAACTGATGATATGTTATGTGCTTCACCTAAGTGTCTCTCTTATGTTCAGCATCCTTGGGTTCGAATATCAACTAGTAGGCATAGTCTCATTATAACTGATACACATAACTATCCTGGCTTCTGGTTAGATCTCCAGTTATCCTTCATAATACATTTTGATTAAACAAAAGCAAAGATTAGCTAGGTTACACTTTTTTGGTACCTGTTGCAAAATTTCTAGTAACACCAGAGGCTAAAAGCAGTATTGCTGAAGATGACATATTTCCTGTTATTGACTATAGTTTGCCTTTTAATTCAGCTGAGTCCTTAGCAAAAAGTGGCACTAAACAAAATTTATATTTTTTTTATTCAGTTTCCCAGACTGGAATAAACCTGGATAAAGCAAAAGAGCATTTTGTCCTCAGCCACATTGGTATTTAAAATGTTACAGTTGACTCACTGCTCTACTGTAAGATCTTTAAGACTAAAATACCCACAATGGAATTGTTTATCACTTCCAAATACCTTGCTGTAAAATTCATTTTGATTATCTGAAAGTCAAGATCAATGGTAATTTTCATCAATGTTATGAAAAGCTCAGCATGAATATATATATATATATATATATATATATATATATATTTAAATATATTTTTTTAACTCATCAGCAGTCTGAATGGAGAGATGATAAAATCAGCAGGAAAAGGAGAGAGTATTACTGGAACCAAACTCATATTCATGTCTTGATGAGTACATTCACATGGTGGACCCTGTTTTCACAAAATCTTACCAAGACGACAGTGATATATAAACTGCATTTTATATAACATAGATCATGGACAAAGAAAGGTTAAAAAATAAAAAGGACAGCTGGGTGCACATTTACCAGGATATAAATGTTCCCAATCCTGGAATGTGCACTGGTGCCAGGACTGTAACAAATGACAGTGTGGAATCCTCAAGACATGGAAACATTCCTTACAATGGAGTTAGGCCAGGCTCAGGGGAAGGATGCCTCCCCCACCCCACCCCACCCTTGTGGAAGGAAATAGTAGTCCACAAAAACACAAAAACTGACAGGCCAAAAAAGAGCCATAAAGATGATAGAGTGGTTATTGAGGATAAGAAAGAAATTAGGTACTGTTGTTATTATGTAAGAAGCCCAGAATTCCCAGCTAGAAGATATTCAAAAGAAAATTAAGAGAAATTAAAAGAAAGAAAGAAATATACTTGCAATTACAGCCCCATAAGTCTGACCAGCCTCATATGCAAAGCCATGGAAGGACTTAACATGGAATTAATCAATAAGGACATAGGGAATCTCCAAATATTGGACTAATCTTAGTATGGATCCATCAAAGGTAGATCATAGTTACTCAACCTGGTGGACTTATTTGAAAGATCATCAAAGCAATGGGTGAAGGTAAAATAGTACATACTGCATACCTCAACCTGGCCATGGCTTTGGACCCAATCCCCCACTCTGTCTGATTTTACAGACAGGGTGTTCTTTCCACTCACAAAGATAATGGTAAAAGACACTGCCCCATAAAATCCCATTTGTAGCTTTCATTGTGTGCTGGCAGGCTACAGTAATATGCATGGTTGATGGGATGTAAGCAATATACCAAACAAGCAACATTAAGTTTTTTTCCACGGTCTGAAACTTTAAAGCTAGTCACATTTAGCATGTTTACTAAGGATGCAGATAACTGTACCTGATAACTAATGCCAACTTTCCATGTCACTCTATTTTAACAAATGAATATTTTCATTAAGGATTCCATTAATTTATCTTTTTTCATATAATCATAACGTGACACAATATAGCTCTAGTACTTTCCATTCACAAGCGTTATCTTAACCTACCTTTCCAAGTACTTCTTCTAGACCAAGCACTTGAGCTAAAAATACTCCAGAGCAAATAAAAAGTGTAGGCATCAGTCCTATAAACCCTCGTAGGTTCTTTGGTGAAATCTCACCCAAGTACATTGGCACCACACTCAGGGAAATACCTGCATAGTTGAAGACAGACGAGAAAGAAATATCAGTTTACTTCACACATTTTATTTAAGCAACAGGATATGTAACTAATCAACAGTTTTAAATTTTGGAATATGAGCCTGATGTCTATCAATGACTTTAATAAAATGGACTCTTTTTTTAACAAGAAACATCTTTATTGATTATCTTTTATGACATAGGCAATTATGCATTTCTATAAATGAAAACAATATTGACATATTCTCAGTTGCAAACATTATACATCAAATATAATCTCCTATACAGTCATTCTCAATCACTCATTACATAGCTCATTCAATTCCTGCCTTCTCTTAATTCTAGTTTCTTCACCAAACATTATTCTACATGTATTGCTCCCACAATTCCCATTTTCTCTATGTAATTTGCTCCTACCCTTTTCCAAAGATCCCACTTCCAGTTTTTTTTACCCCTGTTACTATAGTCACTGCTTCTTGTACCATTGGTTTAGACTTTGATTTCCGTTTTCTAGTAACTGATTTTTGGTAGCCACCAGAAGTAAAGTCAGCAAGACCTTAGTATGTCTAGGCAATTCCAATTCTGTATCATGGCTAGAAAAATATTTCCTTAGTTACACCACTTTGCTCACCCAGTGTTTCTGATGAGTAGTTTGTAGGGAATTTTTAAAGTCTGACAACTCATTACACTCCCAAAAATATGTTACCAATTATCTCATTCCCCCCATCACACATCTAGCATTTGCGATCTACCTGAGGAAAAATTCTTTGAGTCTGCTTGGTTTATAAAATACATATGCAGACACTTTCAAATATCTTAAATCTTCTAGACTTTGTTGCATGTTTGGGAGCCATCCATATATCCTCCCATTGTTTCTTTGTGAATTGCATCTCTTTTCTCAATCCTTTCTAATCTCCTCTGATTGATTCCTAAACTTATCATGCAATCTTTTATATGTCCTAAGTATCCCCTTTTTAACAGCAGCTTCTATTCTAATTTCAACTAAAAATTCTACTAGTGCATGTCTTTCACTTAGGATCTCCCAATTCCTTTCTCTTTGTCTATACTCTGATCTCAATCCCTGATAGTGAAGGCAATCTCTAATCTGAAATGTGTTCTTGAGCAAAAGACATTATTTTATATTTAGTGCTAACTGAAAACTAGCATCTTTTAACAAAATAAAATGGTTATAACAGATGTTTAAGAACTACTAATAATTATATATGAGCTTTATACTCTTGGATGGCAATATGTTTTGGGAACCAACATCAGAAACAATGTATTTAATAAATCTCATTACTCAGAAAAGTGGCTAGTGCTGTGTCTTTCAGATTCAGCTTCTGATTGTCTCACAGTAAGCACAGGTCTAATAAAGAAGCATCAGACAGACTGGTTGACTCAATTGTTTACATGTGAATGCACTATCACAACTCATGTACTCACCAAACACTATTTTTAAAAATATAACTCATACTCCCATCAATATATAAAGAAAGGAAATGTTATATACTCCCTAATAAACTTTATTTACATACCCTGGACATTTAATACATTTAACTTAAAATTAATCATTCCACTGTACACTTTATACATTTAACTTAAAATTAATTTAACAGTATGCTTGTAAAATACAAAACATATAACAAACTCAGCGGAGCAAACGTAATTAGCTATAGACATTATGAACATTCACTAAATACAAGTGCCATCTTCACAAGTCTACTATATTTGCTATCACAGCTACTAGAGGTTTAACATGAATCACCTCTCATAAGAACTGAACTGCAAATCAAAATTTCTTCAGTTGCACTCCTTGAAAAATTCATGAGAATTCCTTCCAAAATTTGATTTTGAAACCTGAGTTTTCTAATTAGCTATATATACTTTTTGGGATTCCCAGACATCTCAAGGATCAAATTCACTGGCAAATTAACGTAGTTTTGTAGTTTCTGCAAATGTCTACAATTTCTTCTGTACAGCTGCATGTCTCATTTGTCTCCAATGTATGACCTCAAGACTCTGGAAAACCTCATACTGTTACTTATATTACAAATTTCTGCACAAAAGTCTCATGTACTTTCACTTTGACTCTTTTCCTTTACTGTAGTCACAGAATATTTCTGGCACTTAGTGCTTTTGTTTCATCTGCCTTTTCCCCAGTAATTCTGAAGTTTACATTCTTTCTTATGGCACTAATAAACCAAAAGATCTTTGTAATCTGTATATCACCTTCTTCCCATCAACAACTGCAAAGGTGGACAGACATACACTTTACAAAGATTTATTTCTAGTGCTACAATAATGCAAGATGATCTTTGATTTCTTCTTATACATAACATTTCCTTATTATCGTTTCATTGTTTGGCTCATGGATTACACTTTTGCATTTGACCTTCACTATACCTGCTTTGAAATAATATGCTGAAACTCATAGGCTTTCAAAGAATTTTTTGCCTATCAAATTGTAGATCATATTCTCATTTTACTTGCTCACATACACTATGTCAGGCAAAAGCTGATTTAAGCTCACTTCTCACTGTGAATGCTGTATTATACTTTGGATGTACATCTCGTGGATACTTTTATTAACAATCAACAGTTGGCAAAAAATTGTGATGACTCAGCAGAAACAAGTCAGTTTCTACTTTGGCTGAGGTAAAGTTGGAATCTTGTGAGATATCAGGGCCTTGTTTTAACACTTATTTCTATGCATGCTGTACAGTAACCACTTTTGCACCATTTGCTCTGTTTGTGCTGTCATTTTAGGTTTATTCATGATGTCTTTGTTGCTTGTCTGGTCAGGAAAAAACAGACGAACATTCGTGGGTTCTGTTCAAGCAGCTTTATTACACACAAACACGTCAAAAAATAAGGCTTTGCAACTTAAACTTATAAGCAGACTACTACACTCATACATGTTAACACTCTTGCTGTTCTCTCAAAATGGTGCTGCTGCCTGCACGTGCTCTGTATTTATATGCACATGTTACATCTGGAAATGCTTCTTAAAGGAACATACACATGCTCTGATCTACAGTCTCCCTCTTTGAGAAATGATCCATATATGAAATTACAGTATTCAATGACATGCAATTTACAGAAGTGATCTTTTGACATGCAATTATACAGAAATAATTTGACATGCAATCATACAAAATTAGACACATACAAAACAGTTATGTCCAAATTGTTGTGTATTTTACACTAGATCTTGAAATGCGACCTGATCGTGTAACACATAAGTCAGAATTGGATTTAGCAATGGGGACTGTCTTAAAGGAATGTTCAACTTTGGGGACATCTGGGACATCGTTAGGAACAGGAATGGATACTGTGACACATTCTTCGATGCAAATATTGTCTGGATTGCTCTTGAGATCTAGAGTCTATAACGCAGGTACGATGCTGCGATATCAGTTCTGATACAGAAAGTAGATGTCTGCGGTTTTTGCTGTACTCTGCACCCTCAGATTCCACTAAGTAGGTTCTCAGCTTGGTGTATATACCTCTTACTTGACCAATTCGATCAAAGCCTTTCGCCGTTTGCATCCTCACTGTCTCTCCTTCTTTTAATGCATGAAGAAATCTGCTCATTTTATCATAGCTGGACTTCTGAGAAGAACGCTTTTTAAAAAGTTGGGCTTTGACTGCTCTGTTGTTTTTAGCATTAGGCACCAACAAACTAGAACTGATAGGCAAGGTTGTTCTGGTTTGCCTAGATTGAAGTCTCTGAGCAGGCGAGCCAAGTAAGTTGTCATGGGGTATATTTCTGAGATTGAGTAAATTCAAGAAGATATCAGTATTGTCGTGCTTTCACCTCTCCAGTAATTGCTTTGCACTCTGTACTGCATGTTCAGCAAGGCCATTTGACTGAGGATATTCAGGACTGATAGTAACATAGATAAAGTCCCACTCTTTAGGAAATCTCTGAAACAACTGACTGGTAAACTGAGAACCATTGTCAGAAATAACTTTGTGTGAAGTATCATGGACTGAGAAATGATGTTTCATCTTAGTAATAACAGCACTGGACATCAGGTTAGGTAGCAAATCAATCTCAAACCAGTTCAAATAAAAGTCTACCAACACTAAGTAATGCTGACTGTTCCACTCAAATATGTCAGTTGTTACTGTTGACCAAGGTAGTTCAGGAATTTGGCTTAGGTGAAGTCGTTCATTTTGCAAATGCGGCTTAGTACAGTTGCACATTGAACAATAAGAAAGCACTTTATCAATGTATTTTGCTAGAGAAGGCCAAAATACTAGTCCTCTCACCCTTCTTTTGGTAGAATTGGAACCTGGGTGACCACAATGTAAAATCTGAATGTATTTATGCTGTAAGGAAGTAGGAACAACAACTTTTGGACCTTTGAAAATGATACCATCTTCCATCAGCATCTCACCTCTGTATGGGAAGTAAGGTTGTACTTCTGGCAGTACATTGGATTGCTTTGATGGCCATCCTACATTGATGAAGTGGTTGAGCTTTTGCAAAATTGGATCAGTGTTCGTTTGATATCTCAGCTCATCAAGTCTCATAGTTGAAAAATTACACACCTCCATGACAACAAAGTCAAAATTCTCTGCATCGAGCTGTTCCGTAGTACTTCTGGGCAATCTGGATGAGGTATCAGGCAGATAAAGAAGTTTACCTTTTGTATAGGCTATTTTGAAATTGTACTTTTGCAATTTGAGCATCATTCTTTGCAGTCTTGCTAGAGCAGAATGCATATGCTTCTTTAAAATAGTAATTAGAGGTTGATGGTGAGTTTCTATGTGAATTGCTCAGCCATAAATATAATCATGGAACTTCGAACATGCGAACACAATTTCCAAAAGTTCCGTCTCAGTTTGTGCATACTGCATCTCCGTTTGGGTAAGAGTTCTAGATGCATAGACAACATGTCTGCCCCCTTGAAGAATGACTGCACCAAGACCGAACTTTGATGCATCACAGGAAAGATGTACTGGTTTGTGGATATCATAATATCTTAATGTGGGAGGGTTAGCAATTTTTTTATTTTCAGTTTGATGACCAGGGAAGTCCACTGGGCCAAGAAGAGCCTGTTTTCCATGGAGGCCCGGAGAAAAGCTCCATAGACAATAGAATACAGACATATAAGTTCATAGACAATAATAAACACGAATATCAAGCATGGTATATACATTACTCACAGAGTAAAATGAAGTACAAAGGATGAAAATAAATACAGTTGAATACAGAGTAGCTGTAGTGGCAGTGGACAAAACATTACATATTCAGTATGTAATGCTAATTAAAACATTTGGCGAATTTAGGGTTTCTATATTTCAAAAGTAGATGGAAGCAGAGATAAATTTAACAGAAGACAAGAGTGTCTGGTAGATAGTAGGCAAGTATGTAGGAAAAAATGAATGTGTTACAGAGTAGCTGTAAGTATACCTTAGAATAGCAGTAACCATTTCAGAAGTACAAGTCTCTAACAAAGTGTAATATGGGAAAAATGATAAAAGAAAAATAAAATGGCAGTTTAGCAGTGGATTTAGTGGTTTAGTTGAGTGGAAGGTTGATTGGTAGTATAAAGAAGTTGGGCTGCTGAATGGATAGTAGTGGAGGCACTCAAGAAGGAGAAGAGCAGGGACATACCCAATTTGAGGATAAGTAGGAGTGTAGGAACGATTTGAAGTTGGTGTGGTTTGGGGTATTGCGAAGGGAGAGGGGAGAGAGTTCCATAGTTTAGCTATGGATTATGATAGCAGAAGTTGTCCAGGGGGGAGGGAAGGTTTGTGGATTTGTAAGAAGTTTTGATTTTCTGATCGGAATGAGCAGTTAGGTATGTAGGGGGTTAAGGAGAAGGAGAGAGCAGGACAGCTGGATGGTTGAACACGAGTTTATGGGCAGTGGTGTGTTTAAGAAAGTTCAGGTAGTTGGGAAGTTCTAGCCACTGCAGAGATTGGAGAGAGTTGCAATGGTGGGATGAGCTTTTGGAGCTGGTGGTGAATTTGCAGATTTTATTGTAGCAGGAATCCACTTTGGATTGTAAGCCAAGTTGGAGGTCGGTGAGCAAGGGGGTGCCGTATATTAAAGAGGGGAGAAGGTAGGAGGAGGCTAAGGTCTTTGTGGTGGAGGGAGTCAGGTAGCAGTTGTGTCAGTATAGGAGTCCTAGCTTTTGGTGTTTTTTTTAATGACTGTTTGAATATGGATGTCGAATTTCAGATGCGCATCAATGATGATAACAAGGAGTTTGGTGTGTGGCACAGTTTCAATGGGGGTGTTATTCTGGCTAATTATCGAAAAGGAGGTGTTATCAATCGCTGAGCTTCTACAGGGAGTAAAGATCATTCAGGGTAAGATGGCTGTTCTTCATCCAACTTTCTCTTTTAGTGAAAGCAGACTGGGTCTTTAGTAGCACATCTGAGAGGAGTCAGCAGTGCAGACGATAATAGAGTTATCTGTGTACTGGATCAGGCAGGACTCAGGATGGAGTGGTGAAAGTTATTTATGAATATGTTGAAAAGTAAGGGGCTGATTTGTTTATTAGAATGGAGATTGGCAGGGCTATGCTGTTGGCTGATAATTTCAGAAAGGCTGGAGTAAATTATATGGTGAATTACAGCAAGGTTTTAGCTGGAGGAGTAGTTTTTTTTTATTGTGCTAGTGGGGATGGGGTTGAGTCTGAAAGTGGAAGATGGTGTGTGCTGTCTGAAGAGAGGGTGGTGGATGGGGGGACATGCTAGCAAGGGGGTGTGGGAAGCTGGAGGTTAGTTTGGATGTACAGTCAACAAAGAAGGAGTAGGATGGTGTGGCTGGGTGGGGAGTTGCTGGGGCAAGGGTTGGGATAGATGTCTCCAGACAGAGACAGGGAGCTTTGGTGAAGTATGTGTATTACGTAATCTAAAGTGGATGGAGCTTTTATGTATGGGTAGATAGCATGTTTGTTGGGGTGTGGGAGATGGGGAAAGTTGGGTGAAAGAAGCGTAGGTAGGATTTTGAGTTTGTATAATAAGGTTGTGTTGGAGGGATAGAGTTTGGGAGGTATGCAGGAGAAGGCAGGTGGGATGGTGTGTTGGAAACTGGATGTGTAGTGAGGTGGTGGGTGAGATAGGGGTTAGGGAGGTTAGTGTGGTGGGCTGTGGGTGGTGTGAGAGGCGATAAGGATAGATAAATGTGGAAGTAGTGGGCAGGTGGGAAATGGGGGCAGGGTAAAGGAGCGGAGTGAGTCTGGAAGGCGAACGGAGCAGGCAGAGCAATCCCAGCAGAGGTGAGCGGAAACATTATCAGTGACTGCAGTTAGGAGCTGGCAATAGTAGCAGGCTGTCTACAGATGTTCAATTCTCTATCTAGGGCAGCAGGGTTGTATGTAGATAGGTGGATAGAAAAGGATTCCTGCAGATTAATGCAAGGTAGAGGTGCTGTTTGAACTTTGGAGCACAGTAAGTTTACTTAGAGGCAAGCACTTTAACTGGGAATAGGTACTATTTGGGAGATGATTTGTGGAACTGTGCTGCCACCTACTGTGAAAGTGCAGGTGGTGCGGGAGACTGGTAGAGGATAGAGGAGGCAGTCCCAGTGAGTGAGCATGCTGTCAGGGGGTGGAGAGATAATAAGCGGTCATACACAATAGAGCTATTTATAGGATCCTGCTGGTGCTTACATGCACTAGAAACAGCAGCTGTATGTTTTTCCTTGGGAAACTGTATCTGTCCATTTCTGCAGGTAGAACAGAGGACTTTTTGGGTTCCCTGGATGGGAGGGAGCTGCCATTATGCGAGATGCACTAGAAACAGCAACCATATGTTTTTCCTTGGGAAACTGTATCTGTCTGTTTCTGACAGTAGAACAGAGGACTTTTTGCGTGTCCTGGATGGGAGAGACCTCCCGTTATGTGAGATGCACTAGAAACAGCAGCCATATGTTTTTCCTTGGGAAACTGTATCTGTCCATTTCTGCCAGTAGAACAAAGGGCATTTTGGGTTTCCTGGATGGGAGGGAACTGCCATTATGCAAGATGCACTAGAAAGAGCAGCCATACGTTTTTCCTTGGGAAACTATATCTGTCCATTTCTGCCAGTAGAACAAAGGACTTTTTGGGTTTCCTGGATGGGAGGGAGCTGCCGTTATGCGGGATGCACTAGAAGCAGCAGCTGTACATTTTTCCTTGTGAAGCTGTATCTGTCTGTTTCTGCTGGTAGAACAGAGGACTTTTGGGTTTCCTGGATGGGAGAGAGCTGCCATTACGCGAGATGCACTAGAAACAGCAGCCGTATGTTTTTCCTTGGGAAACTGTATCTGTCTGTTTCTGCAGGTAGAACAAAGGACTTTGGGGTTTCCTGGATGGGAGGGAGCTGACGTTATGCGAGATGCACTAGAAACAGCAGCCAAACATTTTTCCTTGGGAAACTGTATCTGTCTATTTCTGCAGGTAAAACAGAGGACATTTTGGGTTTCCTGGATGGAAGGGAGCTGCCATTATGCGAGTGGCATGCAGACTACATGCTGGAATTTTGGTCTATCCTGAAATGTGTGTTCCCTTACTGTTTGAGGTTATCAAATGCTCTCTGGTGTTGATCTAACCATGACCATGCAACATTTTTGCATGTCAGCTCTCTTAAACGTGCTGATAACTCATTAAAGTCAGGGATAAATGCCCAAATAGTTAACCATACCAAGAAAATGCTGTAAGGCTTGGACATTGTCTGCAGCTGGCATATCAAGAATGGCTGCTTGCTTGGAAGGATCTGGTCGCAAGCCTGTACTGGTAAATAAATGTCCTACATAAGTAACTTCTGGTAGTCTGAATTTGCACTTCAGAGGATTAAGCTTTAAATTTAATTCACACGCTCTGTCCAGAACTTTCCTGAGGTTTTTGTCATCCTCTTCTTCACCAATGTCTGCAACAAGTAAATCATCAACTATTATTGCACACTGGTAGCCTGAAAAAATTTGCTCCACTGCACACTGAAATACTTCACTGGAAGAATTTATTCCAATAGGCATCCTGAGCAATTTGTATCTACCAAATGGGGTACTGAATGTAGTCAGTAGTGAAGATTTGAGATCAAGCATTACTTGCCAAAATGAATTCTTTGCATCAAAGGTAGAAAAAACAGTGGCATTTGGCATGAGGGTTTCAATCTCCTTGACTGTACGCATAGGATGATGAGGTATTTTTAATGCCTTGTTCAAGTCTCTTGGATCAATGCATATTCTGATTTCATCTGATTTTTTTTTATGAGCAGCTACCATGGATGGTACCCACTCGGTTCTGTGACTGAACAAATCACACCTTGCTGCACCATTTTGTCTAACTGGACCTTAACTTTGTCCTGCATAGCCATTGGAAGTGTTCTTGCTGGTCTGACCACTGGACTGACATTTGGGTCAAACTTCATGGAGTACACAACTGGAAGTTTGCCTAGCTTGTCATCGAACACATCAGCATATTCTGAGAAAATAGTATCACTGAAGCTGGAACTGGGACATGTGCTTACATGATGTACTTCTTTTGTAAAAGACAGCAGTTTCATTCTCAAACTGTCTCTGAGACCTAATAATGACAGCACAGATTTTCGGACTACTTAAAATTGCAAGCTATAACTGTTCCTAGCTGAATAGCATGAAAGCACTACTGATCCTTCGGTTTGAATCTCTTCACCTCCATAAGCAACAAGCTTCGCACAATTGTGCAAATTAAGTTGATCACCAGCCCTCACTTTAGCAAATGTTTCTACTGACATTGCATTACACTTTGAACCAGTGTCTACTTTGAGCTCTGTGGGTTTACCCTTGATCAGGACAATACAAAATACTTAGTTTTTTGCCAACAAATCTACTGCATTAACCTTTTCACCAACCACTGATACACCATCTACATATAAAGTAGGGTTCCAGCTTTCTACATGATCAACTTGCTGTTTTGAGTGACGTTTCGTAATACCCGAATGAGGTTTGCTTGATTTACAAAACTTTTGAAAATGATTACATGTTTTACACTTGTAGCATTGTTGACCAAATGCTAAGCACTTCTGTCTTTCAGACTCATGAATGGCACCACCATTACAACAGTTAACAATAAGACTTGCCTTTGGTTTTGCTGACTGACTCTTGTACTGTACTGAGCATGCTCCTTTAACAAAACTAGTCTTGCAGCTTGCTACAAAGCTCTGGGTTTTCCTTGCCACATCCACAGGGGTTGCTGCTGCCATGTGCTTAGACCTGTTTCTGCTTGCCACATGTTGCATGCTGTCTACATTTGCTCTAGAAGCTGCTGAAACCATGCTCTTATCACTTGCAAGCATACTTGTGTGCCTTTCTGTGAGCTCATGGATTTGAGAAATCTCTATGTCTTTGTTTAATGTTAAATCACTGTCACGAACCAAAATCTTTCTCACTACAGCACTATTAACACCATACACAAGCCTGTCCTTTAACTCATCTTTCAAATCAAATCTGCATGTTTTAGCTTTGTTTCTCAAGTCACTGATATATATGCTTTAAACATTTCACCTGGTTTTTGGCTCTTGTATAAAATAAGTGCCTCTCTATTGTAACATTTGTCTGGGGGGTTACACATTTCTCTAAATTTACATTTTAAGCACTCAGGGTCAGCTGGTACCACAATATGATGTTTTCCCCTCTCCTTCATATACATCTGGTGCATACACAAATGAACACCCTCTTTCAATAGCTTCTGACCCAACTAAGTTAAACAAAATGAATGCCCTCGTACATGCACCTTAAGCTGATTGTATGAAAATATCGTATTCCTGCTCGAATACTCTCCAATTCTTTGCTATATTATGATCAAATACACGTGGACATGGTCTGCAAAATGCCTTTGACATATCAACACACAGTAGTGAAGGTGTTTGAAATTATATACGAACATACACACACACACACACATATATATATATATATATATATATATATATATATATATATATATATACTAGAACTTGTAATTATGCCCAGTAGCACAACAAGCTCTTTTAAATAACTGCACTTTGCCAAATAAGTCAACGTAGCACAAGAACACTCTGAAATCACTATACTTTGTGAAACCACTCCTTATCAGTGTAAGAAGTATTTCAAAATAATTGTGATTAAACTGTACATGGCAAAAGAAGCTCAGATTAAGAAATACTTTGAGATAATGCACTGTGCAAATAAACTGTATATAGCGCAAGAACCTTTCAAAATGGCTGTACTTTGCAAAATAACTCTGCACAATGTAAGAAACACTCTGAAATGGCAGCTTTCTGCGAATAAATGCACACAGCACAAGAAACTTTTCGAAATTGCTGTACGTTGACTGCACTTTGCAATATTAACTGTACTTTACACACAGCAAATACTTTGAATAATTACACTGTAATAAAGCACACACACTGCAAACACTTTGCGCACACTGAGATACTTCGAACAACTCTAGTCATTCTTTGAATGGCTTCGGTCAATGCGAAATAGTAGTTTGTGTCCAAACATGGTCTTTTACTAAAAACATGCAGTCGCCTCACTCTTTAAGCTTAAATTGCCCTTTTAATCTCTTATCATGCTCGTTATACTTTTCTTGTGCCCGTTTTACTTTAAACATGCTCGTTATGCAAACCAAAGGAAATTCTGAGCCCCACATGAATAGTTTTGCTAGTTTTATCAAATGTTGTGGTTTTGAACATTTTGTTTAATTCATAATGCAGTTTGTGCCTTTTGTTTGTTTAATAATACGTTTTGTGCTACTCGTTTGATTAATAATATGTTTTGTGCCACTTGTATGATTAATAATGCATTTTGTGCCTTATAAATACATTGTTTCATTTTCTTTGTCAAATAAAACATTTGTGCAGTTTTCTTTACCTTTAGCTCATTTCTGGCCCTGTTTTATTTGTCTGTGCTTTGTTTTACTCACCATGCTTAGTCTGCCTTCACCTTCAGTTCTGCATCTCATGGAAGTAGTTCTTCTAATCCCGGTTCTGACATCATGTCGCTCTACTGGTCAGGATAAAACAGACAAGCATTCATAGGTTCTGTTCAAGCAGCTTTATTGCATACAAATACATCAGAAATGAGGCTTTGTAACTTAAACGTAAATAATCTTATAAACAGACTGGCTATTACACTCATACATGTTAACACTCTGGCTGTTCTCTCAAAATGGCAGTGCTGCATGCATGTGCTCTGTATTTATATGCACATGCTACATCTGGAAATTCATCTTAAAGGCACATACACATGGTCTGACCTACAGTCTTGTACTCTTTTCTTAAACTCAGATATTCCCAAATATGCCAATGGATTTTCAAAACATCTACTTTTTGAGTGGTGATGGAATTATGACTTTCTCACTTTTCAGCAAAAGACTTTGAATATGTGCCAGTCATTCTCTGAAGGTATTATATGGTTGAATCAGTGGGTGAAGATTGTTTCAGTTTTTTGGTCATCTGGACATTATTAGTTCTCTCACCAGAAGTATTTCCATATCTTCCACGGAAGTTGTCTTTAATTTCATTCATTTGTCAGGAGTTACTGGATTTTGTGACACAACCTTGAGGTATAACTGGAATTTGTGTCACAACCCTGAGATATATCTATAGTGAGGCAAGGGGGGGCAGCCACTCCAAGTGTAATATGTAGATGCCAAGCATTTTTTAAGGCATTACCTGCTTTCACAAACGAATATCAGTATTGTGTTTGTGGTCAGGACTGAAGTGCTTTTACACTCCTTGAATGGTATAAACCACTTTGTAATATAAACCACATTTGCTACACTAAATGTAGCAAGAAGTTTTGTTACAGTTTTAAAAGAAAATAAGGTCTTTTTTGCACCTCAACTTGAAAAGGAGAGGGGCACCAGGCTGGAAAATAGCACATAGCATCAGAATTGCTATTTACATCTCTGTCACACTCAGCAGTTTTCATATCTGCCTTAAAAGACTTATTTACATTCATTCAGATGTGTTCTACTTAGCATATCAACAAAATGCATCAATCAGTCTGACTTGTGCTGCACATCCACATCATATTTCTGAAGTGTCAACAACAACATAGTTCTGTGGGTTCTTTCTGCAGTGACTTTCTGAATATACTTTGCAAAGGGTTAGGAACTGTTTCAGCTTTAAACAATCTACCATAGACATAAACTGGGAACCTCTGACTTCCAAATACTATAGCTAGAATTTTTTCTCAATCTCGGTATCTATAGTTTATGCATCTGTCAGTGCTCTTGAAGTATTAGCATTTAGTTGGCCATCTCAAAGAAGTACTGCTTCCTCCCTTTCTAGACTGCATCCACTTGAAGCACTGTTCAAAATATTTAAGATTAGGTACTATAAATATCAGTGTACTTAGTAACTCATTCTCTTGATTTGCTCCTCAGTCCAATTCCCAATCCGTTTTGTTCAAGTAGTACTCTGAAAGTTACAGTACTATCTGACAAGCCAAATATGAAGTTTAAGGCATTGTACCATCCCTAAGAACTATATTAATGATGATTTGTTTACTGAAATATTGAAATTTGCATATTTACATTAGCACTTATTTTGCCTGGAAATGACTGCAGCCTATTAGCTGTAAGAAGATGGCTAATGTATTTCAAAGATAGCATACATTTTGGTTTATTCAGTTTCAAACCTTGTACTCCTGGTCTATTAGTTTAATCAGGTTAGTATCATACTCTTACTTTTTATATCCCTAGATAAACATCTTTGATTATATTCACAACTCCTTCCAAGCCTTCAGTCGTATCAGCTACAACCCTTGAAAGACCTCTGGAGCTGATGGAATGCCAGAAGGCAGTCTCATAAATCTGTATCTTCCCAGTAGTGCATTAAAGACACGTCTTTGAACTACCGGCATTAAGCCTGATTTTCCAAACTCCTGAGTAATATGCAGCACTGAGATAAACATTGCATTATCCATTACAACAATCACTTCTAGATTCTGTAGTGGATAATGTTCCTTCAGAATTCATTTGTTAACTTCTTCAGTGCCTACACAGATAGTGATTTTGTCTTATATTCTGTAGCCCCAGTCTGCATAATAATAGAAACAGGCTGTGCCATATATTCAAGCACTTGCTCATTTTTTTTTTCTTCAAAGCTGCAAGGTACTCTGTTTTGTAGGTGAACCACTGGCATAGCTTTTGGAGACAAAACAATAAAATATTTTCTTTTAAAAGCTCACGTGCACTCTCTTACTCATGTTGTTAACCCTAACCCTACCCCTGTCCCTAACCCTACACATTATGTTACTAAAAACCCTTTCCCCAACAGCACTACACCACAAGACAAAAGGACACAGAACATAGACAACACTAAAATAAACATTAAATTTATCCCTTACTTAACCCTTAATCTAACCCTAACATGTAAACACTTACATATTCACCACATCTGCTATAACATAGTCTTTCACATCTTCACAACTACCACTTTTTCATCTAAACACTGATTTTCCCTTCACACTCCTGCTTGCCTACACTATATAAAACTAAATTCAACCATATGTGATTCACACAAATGAGCATTCACCCATTTATGCATTCCTTATTTTTTACACGCTGAAAAAATTTACCAAGTGTATATTCTCCCTTTTGAATTACACCTCTCTCTCTCTCTATATATATATATATATATATATATATATGGATCTACTACTTTTGATCAACAGCACATTTGATCGAAAACCAGTATTCATGGCAATTAACAGGGATTTGTTCCCCTCTGCAAAGTCGTGCGACCCTGGAGTTGATATACAAAGGTAGGGTGGGGTGTGGGGGGCAAAGACCCCATCTATTTTCATTTAAAATATATACATTTTCTTTTATTTTCTTATTTTAAAGGAAATTAGATGGGGGGGGTTGTGCCCCCCACACCCCCCACCTTTATATATAAACTCCAGGGTCGCACGACTTTGGGGAGGGGGACAAATCCCTGTTAATTGCCATGAATACTGTTTTTTGATCAAATGAGTTTTGATCAAATATTCTGTCGATCAAAAGTAGTAGATCCATATATATATATATATATATATATATATATATATATATATATATACACAGAGAGAGAGAGAGATTTCAGTAATTATTGCTTATACTGTCATTTGATAAATTATGTATAAAAATCTCTGCCTGTTTCTTAATATATTTGCCAGTTAAACCCACCCCCCATTAAAACCTTCTTTATGCCTTTAGTTCATTATTTACACATTGCTTATGCACTGTCCCTTCCAAATCCATGCCATTCACCTTTTTTACCCACCTGTTTCTTGTTTTTTTCTTTTCCTTCCTGACTTGCTCAGTATGTAGCTAGTAACCCAAAACACACCAGCATTTCTATAAACATAGGATGGACTCATCACCATTTTCTTGTGTCTTTAATCAAGTATATACTGACAATAACTTCACAGAAGCAAAGGAAATTCCATACGGGTAGTAGATATTGCTGATGAACATGCACATATGCACTTTTCTCATAGTGTCTAGATACACAAAGTGTCTATCGTCCTTAAGCTAATTTTACAACTGTTATCTACTCAAAAGACTTGTTAAATAGGAGATCACAGTCATTTGTTTCTCATAAACAATTTTTTGTAATGGAATATGGAAAATAATTTTACTGAACAGACCTCAGCTAAATCCTAGTATAGCAAAAGAGAGTGTTTAATACAAACAAAAGTCACAGCATACTAAAGATAGTAAATATATCTTCCTTAAAACATATACAACTATAGTTAATTTTCTGCAACCATCATTGATGTTTGTACAAAAATAATTGTAAGACTCGCCAAGAAATGTTTCATAACTTAACCTGAAATAATTTCACAAGTCATGTTCAATTAAATACAGCACAAAATGCTCTGTGTGTTTTACAATCTGCTACAACTGGAGGAAAAAAGAACCTGAGGTCCAAGAGGTAGGCATAACATATCACATAATTGAAATCAAAACGTTTTGTGATTATTTGTCTAGTACAACTAGGTTTCTGAAGCTTACATGTGTTTATAACAAGGAAACTGTTAATTATTTGAATACTTGTATAATAAAAGAAGAATCAGAGCTTTATTTCCATATTGTATAGAAAACCCACATTTTCTAACATGTATTTGCATTTTTCAAGTTGCCATCCTTTTTCACAGAAGAAAAGTTTAGTAAAGGGACAGTTTGTTAGGTTAGCACGTATGGTCTCAGATGAAAAAATACTGTTGATGGAGAAGGAAGAGTTGGAAAACATGCTTTTTGTTAAGGTCTATCCCACCACTGTGGTTAAAAACATTAGTGATGAGGTCTGTGCAAAATAAGGAAGGAAATATAAACCCCTTTTGGGGTTGGGCTATCCACAGACAGATTTGTAGAATACTACTCATGAATTTGGGTCAAAAATAAGGATTTTCACAGAGCATTTGTGATCGAATACAAATATGTTAGCATGGAGATAAAAAATATAATTAAGAAACACTGGAATACCTTAAATGACATTCAAGAGGTAGTGGGTGACCAACCAGAATTTGTTTTTAAAAGTGCAAGAAATACTAAACATATAGTTGAAATGGGAAATGTTTATTTAGCGAACAGGGCTTCCTGGCACTACAAATTTTTTTTTTTGCAATTAATGGAAATATATTAATGAGATAACAGAACTAAAATTGCAGATTAATTTTTCCAAAGTATGGCAATTGTGAGAGAGTAGGTTTGGTTTATTTAGCTGTATGCTCTGTTTGTCCTGCATTTTATGTAGGCAAAACTGAAAATGTTTTAGAAAACGGATTTATGAGCACTGCTATAATATAGTTAAAGGTAATTCCAATAATGCCCTATATAAACATTCAGTCATTTAAGGAGTTTACAAAATTCACCTTCCTTATTTTAGAAAAAAATAAACCTTAAACCAAGAGGAAGCTCATAGGAGGATACTATAGAGTATAAGGAACTTATTTGGCCGCTTAGGTTAAATACGACGATCAGTCCTGGCTTGAATGAATCTGTATGTACCCTGCCATTATTGAAAAGGAAGGTAGCTATAATTGTAACAACGCAGGCAGTGGAAATTCAGAGCTAATCTGCTGCATTATGAAGTTTTTGCATGAGATATATTTATCTGGATTTTTAACTGAAAGTATTAAAAGTATTTTACAAAAAACAGATTTTTAAACAATTTAAAATTATTTTATGTTTAAATAATGTGTATGTCTATAATACAATGCAGAGTTTTAGACTTGTGTTTTTGTTTGTTCAGTTTAGAATTTGTGGCAACATGGGCTGTTCAATTAAGAAATTGAATATTTGGATTTCTGTGATCATGTGATGCATTTTTTTATTATAAAAATGTTGTATTTTGATGTAAGTTGTTCTATGAATTCTGAGAGCATTAATTACAAGACAAAAGTATGTAACTTCCATTGATTTTCTTAATTTGTCGTTTTTTTTAATACAGTTCGCAAATAAGAAAAGTTTATATACAAATGCTCATGGCATTTTTTTTTTCTGGTTCAAGAAAATTGCCAGTTTTTTCTTCATTTTGTGTTAAGAAGAACTCCAGATGCACCTATTCTGTTTTTAATGTTAAGAGCATGCATGAGGACAACAGGACAGATAAGCATCTGACCAGTTATGGAAATAAGGTACACAGGGAAAGTTGGAGGTGAAATGCAAAAGTCCAGGAAGTCAACAAAAGAAAGTAGAGCAGGAAAAAGTGAGAAATCAAAAAGGCAGACAGGCTAGGAAGGAAAAGAGTTGCAATAGCCAAGAACAAGGCATCAGAGGCACTCTATCAGCTTCTGGAAAGTGACTCATTATAAGGCACAAAAAAACTCGATCAGGTTGCAAGGCAAACACAGAAAGATAAGGAAGGTAGTTAGATACCCTTCATAAGGGATCCAGCAACAACCTGCTCACCTGTCCACATGACACCAAAGGCAGATGAAAGGAATACTTTCAGAATCTTATGAATGAAGGAAAAAAAAACACAGAAGCTGTACTGTCCCAGACACTGCATACAATGAGACAAGAGGAGGAGCCCACAGTACAAGAAGTAAGAACAGCACTAAAGAAAATGAAGCCAGGGAAAGCAGCAGGCTCAGATGAGGTCATGGCAGATACGACCAAGATGCTGCGTGAGACAGGGGAAAAATGACTCCTGAGGGTACTCATAGCAGTGCGGAGTAATGACTGGAGAATACGCATACTAGTGCTAGTGATCAAGAACAACGGGGGCATTCACAATTGTGGGCAGTACGGAGGTATCAAACTCCTTGTCAGATTGCATAAACGTTCTGGAGACGGTGACTCATAAACTAATACACAGAGTAGTAGAAATTAAGAAGGCAGATGAGCAGCTTGGATTTAGATCAGGATGCAGCACAACTGATCCAATGCTTGCAGTTAGACAAATACTTAAGAAAAAGCTAGAGATGAGGAAAGAGTCCAGCTGGGCACTCCTAGACTTGATGAAAGCTAATAACAAGGTCCCAAAAAAGCTTAACTAGACTGGTTGTTTCACAAAATGACATTGCCATAAAGCACTCAAACATTTCTTCTACAACTTTTTCTTTGCCACCCTGAAAAGTCCCAGAAAACTTATACAGCCGAAACTCAAATAAACAAATTGTCTGTAGTGATGACAGCCTTAACATTATTTATTATGTCATGGGACGCATATGATTCTCATCTTACTACATCTATTACAGAGGTGTTTTAAGGCACAGCCATTGTTTTTTATAAGTACTTAATTTCTTTACTTTGTTTTCATGTGCTATTTCAGTTGCTAATCTTGAGCTTTTATATATATATATATATATATATATATATATATATATATATATATATATATACACACACACACACACAAACACATACATACACAATATGGTGGTATTTTATATATATATATATATATATATATATATATATATATATATATATATATATATACACACACACATAGTTTCACTTTATAACCTCAAAATACTGAAATATCAAATTTTAATATTTCAAGACTATAAAGTCGAAAGTGCAGTTACACAAAACTGCATAATATCAAACGAGGAAATGTTGAATCCGCCATTGTGTTGTCGCGTTCGTGACGTGTGGTGCAGTTTGTGGATTTAGCTGGGGATTCAGGTAAGTGGTGTTCTTGTAAGGTTATTGCGTAGAGATTTTAATGTGTGTGTAGTGGTTAGTTTTATGTGTTTGTGTGTTTAGTGTGACCTTGGAGTTAGTATATATGTTAGTATATAGAAGTAGCGGGGGTGTGGGGGGATTGCCCCCCCCACACGGGGAGTGCAGGGGGGCTTGCCCCCTGCTTATAGTTAGGGTAGGCCTGTTTGTTATGTTGTGTTTGTTGTTTTGTTTGTTGTAGTGTCATTAGGTAGGTCTATGTGTGCTTGTTTGTGTGGTGGTGTGTGTATGAGAATGATTGCAATTTTGAATTTCGCGGTTGTGGATCTCGTTTTTTTGGGCTTTCGGCTTTATAGTCTCCAGATACTAAAATTCTGTATTTTAGTATTTCAAGATTATAAAGTGACTCTGTATATATATATATATATATATATATATATATATATATATATGTATATACACACACACACACACACACACACACACACACACACACACATATATATTGATAATACCACCCACTTTACCCTGCATCCAACCGCAACCAAATCCATTCTAAAACTCCTCCATAAGCTTAAGCCAACCACCCTGGCTGCAGATAATCTACAAGCAGAATACCTAAAGCTAGACGCAGATGCCATAGCCTCTCCCATAATCATTCTAATTAACAGATCTATTGCAGAGTGTAAAATATCTAATATATGGACGATCTCCCACACAATTCCACTGCACAAGGGAGGCAATTCCTTAGAGCTCAATAACTACAGACCAATTGCTATTTTATCACCCTTATCAAAGATTCTGGAAAGAATTGTTCACACCCAACTCATGGACTTCCTCCCAAAAAACAACCTGCTGTCTAAAAATCAGCATGGCTATGGAACCTTCCACAGCAACACAACAGCTCTATTGTCCTTCTCCAACACAGTTAACCATCACAGAAACAAGGGACAATTAGTCTCTGCCATTTTTTAGACCTGTCTAAAGCTTTCTATATGGTCAACCATAACAGACTCCTTAATACACTAACCAGCTTAAATCGCAGCTCCCTCTCTATATCTTGGTTCAAAAGCTACCTATCAGGACGTCAATAGGCAGTGAAATGGCAGAACCAACTATCGTCTCTCTTGCCAGTAACCTTAGGTGTCCCTCAGGGCTCTGT
Source organism: Protopterus annectens (assembly GCF_019279795.1). Taxonomy (NCBI): domain Eukaryota; kingdom Metazoa; phylum Chordata; order Ceratodontiformes; family Protopteridae; genus Protopterus; species Protopterus annectens. The sequence continues at coordinate 766,697,237 of NC_056748.1, read as the reverse complement.
TCTTGGCTCACTACTCTTCTCTTTATTTACCAATCAGCTCTCATCCTCAACACCCAAAGCTTCTATAGTACAATACGCTAATGACACCACCCACATTAGATGAACTACAGTTCCAAACCCAATAATCCCTCTCACTAGCTGTGACCTGGTTCACTAACTTCTTCTTTTGAGCACTTGTAGATCCCCTCCCCCAAATGACACATTCGCCATTATATCCAAAAACAAAATGACCCCTGTCTCCCACACTAAACTCCTAGGTGTAGAAATAGATTGCGACCTTAAATTTGACATTCATATAGCCCAAACTATCAAGAAGGTTAAAAAAAAACTCAGTCTCCTCTATCGCAACAAACAATTTCTCACTAAACAAACCAAAGTCTTCATAGCCAGGACACATCTGCTGTCTACCCTCCTCTGTGCATCCCCACTACTTACAAACCTCCACAAATCTAATCTAAACAAACTAGAATCCTGTTACAACAAGACTGCTAGATTTGCAACTGAGACCCCATATAGGACCCATCACTGTTCAGCTCCCAAGCAATTGGGCTGGCTTGAACTACCACAGCTACTGAAATTCACCCAGTTGCCATTGACACACAAAATATACTGCCAACCAGCTAAAACTCCATTTCACTACTAGAACCTTAAGATCTAGCACCCAAAACAGCCTAGATGTCACCAAACATATCAAGTGAGGAAGGGAAATCTCTCTTTGGCTATTCTATTTGAAAAGTTTGTACCTCCTTTCCTGGTCACATAACCTGCATGTGCTCCAACAGTCAATTCAAAAAGCTACTCAAAGCACACTATATGAATTCCTGGTTATGCCCATGTGACAGCCCAGGATAAATACTACTGAACTAACAATTCCTCATCTAAACCTAATCTCAAAGTATCCCAGAGAGCAAATACTCTTCCTAGTGTGTTTTCTAAACCTGCATCATCTAAATGGATGTAAGAAAAATATGTTCATTTTATTTATTTAGTACCATAAAAAACTTGTAAGATATGTATTATATTGGTGCTACCTACATATGAAACTGTATGTCAGTGTTTCTCATTGTGTTTTGCTATATGCTATCTTATCCCACCTATTACATACTACTAGATATCTATGCTGTATAACTGTATGGTTTCTACCTGTGGAACTATGTAATTTTATCTGGGGCTTTTCTCCACGGGCCTCTGCTGAAAAAGGACCTGTGTCCATTCGGGCCTTCCCGGTAAACAAATGTAAAATAAAAATAAAAATAATAAAATAAATATAGTATACACACACACACACATGTAGTGTGTTTTTATATATATATATATATATATATATATATATATATATATACGGATCTAGGACATTTGCTTGACTGAGCAAACGTCCAAATCCATAAAACCCGAACAGACTTTAATGAAAGCGCTTTTATCGAAAAAGCACTTTCGTTAAAGTGGGTGAAAAAAACAACTTCATTTACATTTTAGCAGGGGGGCCCCCCCCACACCTCCCCTACTTTAATATTCTCCCTCCGAGACCGCACTACAGTGGGGAAAAGTGAAATTTCACTTACCCGCACCATAGTACAGCCTGTTCATACTTACGTGAAAGTGCTACTTCGGTGAATAGCACTTTCACGTAAGTATGCCCAGCCGTTTGGATTTCGGTCTTTTGCTCAGTCGAGCAAACATCCTAGATCCATATCTATCTATATATATATATATATATATATATATATATATATATATATATATATATATATATATATATATATATATATAGAGAGAGAGAGAGAGAGAGAGAAAGAGAGATAACAGAAAGAGATAGATGTGTATTTATTTATTTATTTTATTTGCAGTTTGTCAACCATAACAAAGCATTCTGGGAGTACAAGAATAAGTTAGCATTCTGTAGGTCAAGGCATACAAATGTCTATATTGTAAGATAATTCATAAGAAGTTATTAAAAAGAACATAGCAAGTGTTAGACTGAATTTGTCAAAGTTTAATAGGAAGTAAGAGTCAAGTAGATAAAAGTTCGGAAGGGTGAGAACAGGAGCATTCCCAGTTAGAAGAGAGGTATGAATGAAGCAAAGTCTTAAAACTAGAGTGGTTCTGGATAGTTTGGATGTGGGGTGGAAGAGAGTTCCATTTGTGTGCTGGGAAAAATGACAATAAAAGTTGCCCTGGAGTATGTGTGGGTTTGTACACTTCAAGGACATTCTGATTTTTGGACCTGAGTGATTTGTCAGCAAGATGAAGGATGAGGATAGAGGAGAGAGAGGGGCAGTTAAAGGGCTTGAAGATGAGTTTGGACAGTAGACAGTTGAATTTAAAAGAGATAGGAAGTTCCAGCCAATTCAAGGACTGTAGGGCATCACAGTGGTGTGAAGTAGATTTGGAGCCAGTGGCAAACAAGAATCAAGTTTTTCCTTTACAGAGGACTAGAGAGGACTGTAGGTTAGTAAGGAGAGGGGCTCCATACATGAGAGAGGGATGGAGGTAAGTGACAGCAAGGGTATGCTTAGTTGAAGGGGTGAAATAAGGATTATGCCGATACAGCATTCCAAGCTTCTGGTAGGTTTTTTTATGTTAGTTTATAGGTGAATGTCAAACTTTAATTGTTCATCAATAAGGACACCAAGTAGCTTAGTACGGGGGACTAGTTCAATGAGAGTCATGTTTTGGCTGACTATCAAAACAGAGTTCTTGTCAATTGCATTGTTTTTAATGGGGTAAATAACATGATTTTAGTTTTGGATGTATAGAGAACTAGATGGTTGTTCAACAACCAAGTCTCAGTGCTGTTGAAGGCATTTTGCATTACTTATATAAGTTTGGGGAGAGATTTGGCAGAGCAAATGATGGTAGAATCATCTGCGTATTGAACAAGTTTGGCATTTGGGATAGTGATGGGAGTTATTAATAAAAATGTTAAATAGTACGTGACCCAGGATAGAGCCTTGGGGTATGCCTGTTGGAGTGAGAAAGTAGGAAGAGGTACAATTTTTCCACTTGACGGCCTGTTGTCTGTTTGAGAGGTAACTGGAAAATTGATTGATGGCAGAGGAGGACAGGTTGAGAAGAGAGAGTTGGGACAGAAGTAAGTGATGAGAAATGGTGTTGAATGCTTTAGATAAATCTAGGAAAAGGGTAGATACAATAGTGCCTGATATCAGGAAAAGACAGAAGGGCAGTTATGGTGCTGTGTCCCGGTCTAAATCCATGTTGAGTAAGGGTCAACAGATGATTATCCATAAGGTAAAGAAGGAGTTGCAAGTGAATGCATTTTTCAAAAACCTTAGAGATAGGGGAGAGCAGGGCTATTGGATGGAAATTGAAGATGTCAGTATTGTTTCACTCCTTTGTGTAGAGGAATGATAAAGGCTTTTTTCCAGAGAAAGGATACATAAGATTCCTGAATGGAGCAATTAATTAGAATGCAGATGCGAAGAGCTATGGCATCAGCAGCTAGTTTGAGAAAGTAGGATGGTAGATTATTCTCGGCATTAGAGCATGGTTTTAATTTTTGTAGGGGTTTTTTATGGTATTGACAAAAATGAGTTTGAGGGTAAAGGGAAGGAAGTGAGTAAAAGCTGTGGTTGTGGAGGGGAAGTTGTGATTAGGAGACATGGTAGGAGCTGATACATTATCAGGCAAAGATGTGGTGAGCTTGGCTATTGAGTGTATGATGAAGGCGTTAAATTGGGCAGCAATGATAAAATCTGGGGAGTTAGGATCTGGGCAAGGGTTGTCATTAATGCCTGGAGTGAGAAGAGAAGAGATACTTCTCAAAAAAAATTTTGGGACTGGCTTTGAGATTGTTTTGAAGTTTAGAGTAGTAGGATTTACAATTGGTAACTATTTGTTTTTTAACTTTATTATGGAGTTGTTTGTATTCAGTTAGGGAATTAGATGCATGAGAGTTATAGTTTCTTTGTAGAGCCAGGGGGCAGTTTTGTTTTTAACCCTTTTAGTTCTAGCAGGAGCAAAGCTGCTTAGTAGGTTAGTGAAAGAAGTATTAAAGTAAGTAACAGCATTGTCAAGAGGAAAAGTTTTCAGAGGGTTCCAGTTCATATGTTTTAAGCAATCAGAGATGGTTTGAGGATTAAAGTTTGTGATGGTACGGGTTGAGATATAAGTATGTTGTAGGACTAGAGAGGAAGGTGAACAACATGTGAAGGTAGGAAGATGGTCACTAAGTCAGTCAGATAAGGTCTCACTATCTGAAATATCGTTGGGGTGTGATATTAATATCCAATTAAGAATGCTGCCTGAAGAGTTGTCTTTATTAGGTCTGGTAGGAGAGTTAAGTAGTTTGGTGAAATTGTATAGATTTATGTTCTGAGTGGTAGAGGATGAAAGAATTGAAGTCCAGTTAATGTTGACATATACCTAGAAGTATTGTCTCATTACGTATGTTAGATGATAACCAAGAGAGAATATCTTCAAGAGCAGGGATGCTATTTCCAGGAGGAATATATAGGGCAGCTATGCATATGTTTTTGTGGTTAATTTTTAGGAGGGCCAGGGTTAGTTCGGCTGTTGCAAATTGGGTATAGGGTTGGTGTAGGGGATCACTATTAAAGAGGAGGAGAAGAGTAGGGCTACCCCACCCCCTTTCTTGTAAGTCCTGTCATTTCATATGATTCTTTAGTTAGGGGAATGATTTCAGAGTCTTTCAAATGTGGTTTGAGCCAAGTTTCAGAAACAGATAAAATGTCAGGGTGGTTATGGGAGAGCCAAGTATGAAAGTTGTATGCATAGGCTTTGGGCATTAATTGTAGCAAAAAGGAGAGATTTTTAGGGAGAGAGTGAAGATGTCAAGTTTCAGTTAGTACACTGGTTGACCAGGGGTCCAGGATTTGGGTGTATGTCACCGGAAAGGAGGAGAGAGATGTGTTCAAGAAGTAGGAGTAAAAGGAGTTGAACAAGAGGAAGAATGTGGAATTTTGAATGTGAGGGATAGAGACAGTGTTAGATCTATCAGGAAGAAGCTTCCTGTTAAATAGGAGAGTATTATTGTGGTGATAGAGATGAGAAGAATATATGGTGAGAAGAGAGATTCTTTTTTAGGATAGGTGGAGGTTGTGTGAAAGGGGACGGAATATGAGAAGTTTGGGAGGATAGTAGGGTACACTGCAGGGTAGAGGAAGAACAGAAAAAGTAGGATGAGTAAAGGCTGTGCAGGTATGGTGTACATAATTGTGAGATTGAAGCACGAAGTAGGGATATATGGTGCAGTAAATAATTAGAGAAATTAGTTTATGAAAGGAGAAAGTGTGTCTGATGTAGCTGGGATGGTGTGAGGTTAGTAGTGCAAAGGAGGGGGATAATTAAGTGTTGGTGTGTGGAGACAGATATGATAGGGTGTTTTAAATGTGGGAGTGGCTATTGGGGTATAAAGCTAGATGTAGTGGGGGAGAGTGGGAATAAGGGGCAGGGTAATGGAGTAGAGTGAGCCCAGAGGGCGAACTGAATGGGTAAAAACAAAAACACCGCAAACAATAAATAATCTACAAAAAGGAAATCACTATGGAGATAACATGGGTTAGTGCACAAACACTGATTAAAGCAAGTACTATTAAAATAAAAATACAGGAACAATAATGTTTAAAGAGAATCAAGCTCTACAAACAGAGTTCGGTATAACGTACTTTGGGAGGGGGGAGACCTAATCCATAGGATCTGAAACCAGCGCACACACAATGTAATGTAAAAAAAGATTATTTCTTGTTCTCTGTAACTATAAAAATTAAAGTTTGTATTACATACACAATCAGGCTGTTACATCACTGTACTAGATGCCGTAGGAAGTGTTAAACTGAGAAAAATAGCCGAATGTAAAGGGACTGCAGGCTGTTTTAACTACCAAAGATGTCGGGTGAGAAATTGAAATAGGAGTGCTCACAATAATGTTTCTCTTAATAGAAATAAGCTAATTATTTCCATTGTAACTTAACTGACAATCACTCAACTGGTCAACTAGTCACAGCATGTAATTATTCTCTGACTGGTGAAGCTGTCAGGTGCGTTTGCTGCTTCCATTCCACTTTGATCAAGAATGAACATCTGAAGTGTAAGCAAGCATATGGGAAACTCTGTGAACAGCACTATGTTCAAATTCAGATATGTGTAAAACTAAAAAAAAACAAAAAAAAACATGAAGGAAGGAAGGAAGTTCCATGGAACAAAAGGTATATCTGTTGAATGTCAGGTATGAAGGCGGCAGGCTCCAGGGGGAAGAGAGTGATTCCATCTTGGGTTTGGATCTTACTAGAGGGTGGGAGGGGTTCAGGCACCTAGGCAGCGAGACATTTCCCCTGTGGTACTTTTGACTGGGGACAAATGGCTGAAATTACATTCAGCTGCAGAGAAATATGGCTGTTTGCAAATTTCCTGTGGGCAAAAAGAAGAATGTGTTGCCATACCTACAACTTCAATAACCAAATGCACAGGGGAAAAACAATGTCCATGGTCCCCAAGGGAACATGAGACAGCAGGTAATATGGTAGGCATAAGCAGCTGGTAGGCATAAGCAGCAGGTAGGCCAGAGGACATGTCAGTGGCAGTAAAAATGCAGTGCACAATGGGCAGTGCCTTTATAATCTGTGTGTGTGGATCACTACCCTCTTCACAGTGTCTAGGGAACATTACCTAAAATGCATACTGGAGCATAAATGTGACTACAGAACCAGGCAGGATTTTCTGAATGCTGTAGCACACTTCTACATGAGTTAGTCACACAAGTATGTACTGTACACTAAGCACAACAATCATTACTTCTTCTGCCTCCATGCATTTGGTTATTAAAGCTGTGGGCATGGCAGTATGTGCTTCTCTTTGCCCACAGGGAATTTACAAACAGCCATATTTCTCTGCAGTTGAATGTCACTTCAGCCATGTGTCCCCAGCCAAAATGTACCACAGGGAAATGTCTTGCTGCCTAGGTCCCTGAACCCGGGTGGGAGCTGTAGCTCAAGTGGACAAAGTGAGGGAGAATAGGGACATATTCCCAGTGGAGGGCATGCACGCAGTACCACATATACACAACCCACACTGATGCCAGCACATACCTTGCATAGGGACTGGAGGTTAAGGGTAGATTAAAGGAAAAACCTTCCCTGCAGTCAGTATGGTGCCACACAAGGAATCTGCCATTTCCTGCCTGCAATAGTGCACAGATTAAAGAAGCCCAATGGGACACAGCAGAAGGACAGTAGAAGTATACCAAACAGACGTATAAAATAAACACAAAGCAGAAAAAAAGTTTAATTTATAATCATAAGCATTATGTTATTCAGCAAAAAATCATCTACAAATGAATGGTATTTCATTCATATACTATTTGTATGTGTGCATAAACAGAGAAAGCTTTAGCAGATTTCAAACAATCAAATATAAAATTGTAGTGTTTCAGTAATGTTTATTTATTTAATTCATTTATTTATTTATGGCAGACACAATCTTTCTTTGGCTTGACAAATGATAGAAATAAATGGAATAACTATACAGCAGCAGATTGGTAAGAACATAAAAGTTGTTCAGCACAGCATTACTAGAGAAGAGCAAGAATCTACTGGAAATCTAGAATTCATTAATCAAAACACATTAATTACATTAACCATTAGATCAGCTTCTTCTCCCTCTTCTTCTTAGGCCCTAAATCATTTTCACTGGGCCAGAATCACATTCTGGTCCTTGATAAATTAAAAACTCCTAATAAGCTGTACAACATCTCAGATTACTGCACTCAGTTGACAGATTTTAAGAAATTCAATACAGAGTACTCTATCAGAAATATTGAGTGAACAAATAGCTATAGGTAAGGAAATTATTCTTTTGAGCTGGGGTACAGGATCTGAATTCTGTAGGCATTGTAAGCCCTTATTAAGTTTAATTCTGTTGGCTGCCAAAAAGGCAATTGCTAGAAAATGGAAATCAAAGTCTATATCAATTGTATTTGAGGTACTGAATATTATAAATGAGATAAAGGAACTAGAAGAGGGATCTTTAGAAAAGGGAAGAAGCAAATTTCATAAAACCAAATAGAAATTGCAGAACAATACATGCATACTAATGTTCAGTAAGAGAAATGAGGTTTAAGGGAAGACAGAAATTTAGCATTTTTTAATGCCAGAGTGACAACAGTAGCAAATATATGTGATGTATATTGTATTTAAATGGAAAGTGTTAAAATGATTTTTGTTAAAGTATGCTTGCCTATATCTTAAGTGATAATTTAATAAAGGTGATAAAAAACATATCAGATTATCAAGTCACTCAACATTTCAGTGAAAAGTTCAAAATCGTTTAACCTGCACACAATGGACTTTCCCAAGTCTAAAACAGCAGCCCCTCAATCAATCACCTTGTTATTAACATCTTACTACCACTGACATTATCACATCCTTAAAAGCACATGATCATCCAAGTAAGTGACAACCTACCTCCAAAAAGTTTTAAATGTTATTGTTGTTGTTTGACTTTTGGCTTTTCCCGGTTAGGGGTCGCCACAGCGAAACTCCGGTCCGCTAATGATTGGCAGTTGGTTTTTATGGTGTCGAGTTGACAGCCCAATGCCCAACCTTCAACAAAGCCACGCCCATTCAAAGCATGTCTTTCGAATGCCCACTCGACCACGGGGAGGACATGCAGACTCCACACAGAAGGCACTCCCAACCCAAGCCGAGAATCGAACGGGAGAACCTCTTGCTGTGAGGCAAAAACGCCACCGCTGCACCACCACGGAATCAAAAAAATGCGTTCCAAAACTTGGCTACTCTGTTACACTACTATTCATCTGCAGCATCTTAGAATATACTGGTCCTCAGCCATGGAGTGAAGCCTTAGAACATCCACTGCAAAACATATATTTCTACTTCCTCAGTTATCAACCAACTGCATTCTTATCACTCCTTATAAAATTACTAAAAAAAGCTATCCACTCATTGCTATTTAGCTATACCGGCAACTACAATTATACTTAGTGAGGTAAGAGGTTAAAAGACATGAAGACACTGAGCAATTTAAATCTAAGAAAAGAAACTACTAATGTTAGAAGCTGCATTACAGTGCCCCTTCTCAAACATTTATTACATCAGCCTCGTCCAATGGTTTAATGCATGTCTTCACACTGTACATGACCAGCACTCCTACTTGGATACAGACTACACTCCCTTCTTGCCTCCTACCTCTTTATAAAGCTGATCCAATCAGAAGAAACAGAAAAGGTGGCTATGAGCAAAGTATTGACTAGTGGTGAAGATAAAGTAAGAACTGTGGTGACATAACAAGATTATATGGAAATGACAAAAATTTGCAATGCTTTATACTAGATATGAACTGTGATAAACATTTTTTCCTTTCATATAGACCCCTTCCTCTATTAAAATCAGGAAAACAGTTTGCTGATGAACTCTGGAATACAAAATCAAGGCTTTTCATCATATTGTATTCTCTGTTTTGTTATAAATTTTACTTAGTAATTTACAAAGAAATGAATAATAGGCAGTGTGGAGGCAATCTGCTGGTGTCATTCCCATATTTTAAATTAGGTTGTTTGATAAATTGTATGTCATAGGATTTGACAAGAAAGTTGGCCTGTGTAGTAGTTATTGACACACATCTTTTACTAGCCTGCAACTGCCTTACACTCTGGAAAAGATATCATTATGCACTATAATGAATAAAAATGTTTCAGTCAACACTGACAAATAACTTTATAAAAAGAGTATTGACTAATGTGGGACTGCAAGTGTGCGTGAACAGCATATCTGATTGTGATTATTACTTACAAAAGAAGCCTCTTTATAATCAAAGCATGCAACGTTTTTCTCCCTGTCTATAAATCCTTTATCATCCACCATGCCTCATCTTGTCTAGCTCTCTCTTTCTGCGTCTCTCTGATAAACAAATAAACCTGCATACTGAAGTCATACCTGCATTACGGTAAAGATAATATGTCAGTGAGAGAAAAATTAACACACTGTTGTAATTTTTAAAATTATTGAAAATCATATATTTATAGATTCATAGACTGTTACTAGGCTAACAACCCGGGGGGGGGGGGGGGGCTTTCTAAGCCTAGCCAAGTTTTCCTGAAAGAATAATGATGTCTTGTATCCAAACATGGCATTGAGGGCCAGGCATTTATAAGCTACCTCTGTCCATAAGGGGCATGGATGTCAGGCCTGGTGTAAATTTCCTATTCCCCATCCAAGGGTCTAGATTGTACTTAAACTGGGTAATAAACGATCTCGGCTTCACATGGATGGGAAGCCTGTTCCATACAAGGGGGAGTCTCTGGGACACATAGCTGTCTCTTCAGCATTTTCTGTTTAAGTCACAGACAAAATTCAGGTGCTTAGACCTTGTATTTCTGGTACTCTTTAACTTACGAATATGTAGGGGATTCATAAGTGGGGGTTTTGTGGATGCCTTGTAAGCCAGGCAGAGATCACTCCTCAGAAATCTATTGGAGACTGAGTAGAAGGAAAGGGCTTTAAGGCACTCTGCAAAAGGCAAGTTTGTTACACCTTGTATTCTTTTTGTAAGTAACCTCTGCGGTCACTCTAGTCGTGGTGGTCAAAGGTAAGGCTACTGTCTACATTGTACTAGTTAGGCTTAGTTTATCAGTATCTGTGATGTGTGAGAAGCTACCAAATTAACTAAATCCCCAAAATAACTACAAAACAAAATTAAATCTGTGATGCTGTTATTTCTTGTTTGCCAAACGTGTTATTAACCATTTCTGGGTACTACTACTACAATTCCCAAAGGAACCATCCAGTCAACAAGTATAAACACTACATACATTTCTCTCATCTGTGTCTTAGGCACCGTTATCAGTACAAACACTGCATACATTTCTCACAGCTGTGTCTTAGGCACCGTTATCAGTATAAACACTACATACATTTCTCACAGCTGTGTCTTAGGCACCGTTATCAGTACAAACACTACATACATTTCTCACAGCTGTGTCTTAGGCACCGTTATCAGTATAAACACTACATACATTTCTCACAGCTGTGTCTTAGGCACGGTTATCAGTATAAACACTACATACATTTCTCACAGCTGTGTCTTAGGCACCGTTATCAGTATAAACACTACATACATTTCTCACAGCTGTGTCTTAGGCACGGTTATCAGTATAAACACTACATACATTTCTCACAGCTGTGTCTGTGTAAAACAATGAATACACTGAGTGGAGCAGGCAGTTGTTGGGTATCATTGCCAAGGATATCCTACCTACTAATTTCAGAATTCATTCACAACAGTCAAGGATGTTATCAGTAATCACATTTCTTTCTAAGCATGCATTTTATAAAGGATTTCCTAAATGTTACATTATGCTGTGGAAAGTCTACTGGTCATACAAAGCATATGCATTTATTACACAAAAAGCAAGCACTGATTGCCACATCAATGGCAACCCGCTAAGCACATATCCTGTAGTGAGAGACCTGGGCACTCAGATTGATAACAACCTCACATCCGACCATCATGTAGCGACAGTGCTAAGAAAAGCCTTTTACATGGTTCATCTCATAAGTAAAGGGATTGCATGCAGAAAAAAGGAGGTTATTACCTCTCTATACACCTCCCTCATTAGACCAATAATTGAGTATAACACCCTGTTTGGGATGTACCTCTCCAAACATCTGCGCCAACTGGAAAGGCCACTGAAATACCTCACAAAGAGAATCCATGGCCTCCAACACCTGTCCTATGCAAACAGGCTCAAATCACTATCACTTTACTCTGTACCGTACAGATTGCTCAGGGGTGATCTGTGTCTTGCCTACAAGGCAATCTCAGACCCTGCCCTACTAGAAATGATCCAGATCCATAAGTCTAACTCCTCACAAACTACCCACTAAAAAGGCCTGAATCTAATATGCAACATCAACCAAACCTGCTGGAGAGACAGGTTTGTCTTCCAGAGGCTGCCTGTCTCTGGAATAGACTTCCCATACACATCAAACAGAGCACCTCGCTGACCCTCTTCAAGTGCAGCCTTGATGAGTGGACGGGAAACCACAAATTTGTCCCAGGGGTTCCACCTGTGTCCCTCACTGACAGGGGTGACAGGTGCTGACTGAGGTTTCTTTTGGGGATAAATTCTTGGCTAGGCTTGTAAGGGCCCAGGGCCATTAGCCTAGTAACCTCGTATGATCCTATAAGCAAGAGAAATGCAATAAAAAATTACAGTGATGTGATGAATATACTGTCAGAATGGATCTTGCAGATGATGCTATTACACTGGAGTCTTTAAAGGTAGGACTAAAAATCAAAAGCTGGGAAGGACCAGACTGGCAAACCTTTCACAACCAGCAAATACTGAAACCACCCCACAGATGTTGGCACCTACATTAGAGTATATACTTGGCCTCCCTGCTTACCCTTCAGTTCTTTTCTACAAGAGTTTCTTTTTGAATATCTTGACCATGGATACAGTCCCCTAAATTAATTTTATGGTCATAAGGCATGTGAAGATGGCAAATGTTTAAGAAAATACAAGGAAAGCATTATCCCGTTTTGGGCACTGCACAAGCTTACAACATTACATTAAGTTTCTGCACTATGTCAGCTGTGCATTCAAAGAGCTTTTATCTGTCCGAGAAGGCATAAACAGTAAAACACTAGCATTATTCTGAAAACAACTTTTTAATTAATGACTTCTTTAGGTATGCAGATGACAAGAAAATGATACAGCCATCTCGCTGCTATGTTTTGAATATGCTTGATTTCAGCAATTGGAAGTAGTTTAATTTAAAAAAGCCTGCTGACTTCTTGGTGCTAGAGTGTTAAGGTTTATTTTTATGCACAGGGGGTGTAGCTTGCTTACAGGCATTACTGTACCTATAGGTATACTAAAGCTGTCTTATACATACCTACATATATGTATATATATATATATATATATATATATATATATATATATATATATATATATATATATATATACACACACACACACACACACACACACACACACAAACACACACACATTAATATGAGTATATTGCATATCACAGAACTTCCCTGATGTCAAATGTAAAACAATGACAAAATAAGTTCTGTCAGACAAAATAGCGAAGAAAAAAAAATAATATTGACACAGAAAAACTATTTCCTCTCCAGATATTACAACTAAATCCCTCCTTAACACTAGCCTCAAATTTGTCTGAATAGTGGCAATGGTACAGAAAGGTTTTAGTGAAGTTAAGGTGTAGGGTTATGATTGGGGGAAGGGGCAGCTTTAGGGTTAGCATCCATTACTAAGGGCACCTCTGCCATCTTTAGTAATGGATGCTAACCCTAACTCTGCTCCTTCCCCCAGGCCTACACCTTAATGTCATTAAAAACTTCCCATAATACTGCCACTACACAAGACAAACTCAAACACAATCATTCGCAAACACACACAAACAATACTACATCTATCCCCCAACCTCTCACACACACACACACACACACACACACACACACACACACACATAGGCTCTCAACCTGTCTAACGCCACTTACTTGTATCGACATCGTATACCATCGGCATATCCACTGCTTGGCGTTCCATACCATCGACAATTAAATCACACCCCTGCATTTGTTGAATAACCATACATTCGGTCAAATGCAGGAGAATCATATCTATCTAACTGTCTATATATCTATATATATGTGTGTGTGTGTGTGTGTGTGTGTGTGTGTATATATATATATATATATATATATATATATATATATATATATATATATATATACATATATACACACACACACACACACACACACACTCACACACGAGTTTAGAATGAATAATCACCAGTGAGTTTATTTGAAACACAAAACATCAAACAAACTCTCAGCAATTACCATTTAATCCACCCAAATCACTGAAAAAGTAATCAAAATGTAAACCAATGGGTTACATTTGCAATTACCAAAAAGAAAACAAAATAAAATACTTTTAAATTGGGGCCTCTGCCTCCCTTCATACCCCATATCCCCAGAAGCTAGTCCAGGTTCGCACAACTTTGAAAAAAGAGGCAAAACAAATTGAATTATTCAACGGTTGAGCTAATGAAGTTGACTGTTATATAATTTGAGCAAATTTACCATCAACAAAAAACAGTAGTATTTCAGCAGAAGCTAAAATGCTTCCTGCAATAAATGATATTTTTCATATATATATATATATATATATATATATATATATATATATATCTGTGTGTTTGTGTGTGTGCGCCCACGCATGTGCATGTGTATGTATGCCCCTGTGGGTGTGTATCCTTCTCTGGGTGAGCATGAAACAAACTTTGTGGTTTAAATTTAGTAGCTGGTCAGAGCTGGCATGCGGGTCCATTCCAAATTTTGGTGGGGGCCCAAGAAGTTTGAATTACAGTTGTGAACACAACTCCTCATCCCCGGATGAGGATAACAGTCTCTTGGATGGCAAGTACTATCCACCCTTACTGTTCTTCAGTTTTCCTATAATAATTATCAAACCCAGGTTATTAGCACCACAAATGCACTCCTTGAGACCAAGTAATTGGGCCAATTTGCCCCACCTGAATTTAATGTCAATATCATCATCTGCTCGCTTTAACAATTCAGAATAGTATTTCAGTAACGTGAGGCATTTTCTGTAAAACATTTCACTACGGAATCAGTATCATTGTGGTTAACTCTTCTCAAGACTTACTGCAGTCCGTCTCTATTCTTTCTACAAGAGGTTCCAAACATTTAAGATCAGCTATATAAACATCTATGCTGTGATTCTGAATATTCAAAACCTATGCAGTCTAGGGTAATATGATAATACAATAATTAATGCATTCATATAATTATGCAATAAACAGCTGTTACTCATTCCATTGCATGCACAAACACACATGCATGAAATAAATATATATATTTGAATAAAATATTAAAAAATGTTAAATTAGCTAGGCCACATTCAATAAAAGACTCAACGTGCATTTTTATATTTTACACACTGTATACCTGAATGAATTCCAGTAATAAAACATCCAATGATGACCATTTCTGGAGACCTAGCAGTCCGACTGAATCCCATTAAGATACCAGCCAAGAAAACTAGTGCTGAACTGTTTACCAGAGTCCCTTTTCTGAAATGTAAAACAGAAACTGGATAAAAAATACTTCCACCGTACTATTTCCTTCAGTCATTAACTGTCTGATAATACTTGCATGCACACATATGGACAATAACTACAGTAAAAAAAAAATGTCAACAAAGGTAAACCAGTTTGAATTATAGCCCTTTTCTTAACTGTTTTAAATAGACGTCTTGATTGAAGAAAACTGGGCCTGGAAACAATAGCAATATTTTAAGTCTATTACGTTTGATATTATAGTACTTTATTTTAATTTTGCTTTCACTAATTAAACTTATTCCTGTCAATCAAATGGTATTATATTAAGAACTGTATTTCACATGGATACTGACACTTTTGCAATGTCTTTGTTTGTCCAGTGTGGCATTAGCCTCAAAAACACACACACACAAAATAAAAATGGTCAGTGAAGGGAAATGTCATGTCAGTTATAATTAATTCCTCAAAGTGAAGTCTGGTAAGTGGAGTTTCATCAAATTCAGCCTATCAAAACTGCATTTCAGAAAAAAAATGTATAAGCAAATATTTGTTATTGGGGGGGTTGCATAGTCTCCTCACATTCCCTTTCTCTGATTTATCATGATAAGCTCTGATGTCACAGGATCTGAGAGAGAAGAGCAAGTCAGGTGAGGCTCATATGCCCACTATTTGGGTCTTGAGTAACATTTAGTTATTCAAATGTTCGGAACTCGAGTCACAAAAGAGAGAGTTCCCCTAATGTGGCAACTTCACAAACATCACATTTCAACAAGACAGACATGCCTGACTGTACATCAATTAACCTAGCCTAAAAATTCATTTCTGTTTAGAAAGATAATCCTGTTGGATCAATGCATTTTAATTTCATAGTGAATGTCACAGTTCAAATACAAATGTATTTTATTTCATTTTGATAACTGGGAAAGCCTACTAAGATGACAGGTGTCTTTGCGATAAAGTAAGAAAAGAAACATGTTTAGTTTTGTCAGATTCCCATACATGCAAACTGGAATTTTATGGACACAAAGCCAGAAATTCAGATTCATGGCCCTGTACTTTAATCATACATCATATTAATGTTAAATGAGGGGCCTCGAGCATTATTTTGTCAAATTAAGTACAGCACCCCACATAATCCTGTCCATTATTAAAAAAGATAAAAGTAAAATTGTGCTAGGATTTAAATAACTGGAGGGAAATCGTACAACGCAGCTCACATAAAGAAAGTATTTCAGAACAGTTTTGGCCCCTCCAAATATTACTTTTGTTTTTGCATTTTGTAGCTTTTCTGTCATAAGTTTGGACCCTCTATCTTCCCAATGACCATCATGATCTAATCACCTATTAGTCCATTCATTTATTCATTCTGACTCCAGAAATCCCATGACATCAGGAGGGTGAATAAGAGATGGGTATCACCACTGTCATCCAGTAGGGTTGGATCAATTTTTTTAAATCCCAACAATCCCACGCATTCCTTAACCAGAAGATACAGTGCAATGCCCACTGCAGCTGACCAAACGTTATGAATGTTTCAATTAACGTTATTATCCTGTAGTATGAAGGGCATTAATGAAGAACAATGGACCCTTGCGTCATGTATTCATGCTTGTTAAAATGAAGGCAGTAGTGCAATTTGACAGTTTGCCATATAATTTTGACAGCTACCAGACACATATGGAGTTTGTTCCAATTAGTTAAACATCAGACTCACGTAAATCTTACACTTTTCCATTAACTGCATTTTCATGGGGCTAAGCTGCTGTCATTTTAATGCCCCAGTTTCCATATTTTTAAAATATGCTAGGTGTAGTGGGGTACGGAGCAATAGCATTTCCTCATAAATGCAAATAATAGAATGATCCATCTGTGAACCTATCTTTTCATTTATTTTATCTGATTTACTCATTTAAACAGTCAGCCTATCTAGGTAAATAAAGTAATGCTGGACCACTCACATTCATTCAATACTGGAAAAATTGTTGGTGGTTATTGAGCAGCAGTTAACTATGTCTGCCAGTATAGCTGTGTTATTGTGCTTCTAGACTAATGCTTATACTGAGGCATGGCTCCTCCATAATCGCCACAAAAGTACCAGTAAGGTACCGGTGGGCAACTTGTCAGACAGAAATTTCCACTGTGTTCCTCTCAGAATATCTTAATGGGAGATAGCTAATACAGCAGCTAACCCAGACTACATGTTCCCTGAGAGTATACTCCAAGAACACTACCTGTGAATTGGGGGAAGTCACCAAATACTCCTGATGACAGAGAACTAGAGGTAACAAAATACTAAACATTTCCAAAGAAGACTTTAGTCATATACAGGGGACATAGTCATGACTTTTGGAACTGCAGACCAGTTTCCATAATGTAGCCATGCCCAAACAGTGCACATTTCTGGACAACATACTTTTTCATAAAGAAAAGGAATGAAAAAAGGACATGATTAAGCAAAAGAAAACAATGGTTAGCCAGCCTGGCATTCTCAGGGGAAAATGTTTAATAAAAACTATAACTTTATACAATAAGTGCATGGCAGCATAACTCAGGAACATACCCTGTGCTTAAGGTAAACAGTTTTAGGAGAGGTTCAGAGAGAGTTATTTGGCACTTTTGATTAAGCAACAAGGTATATCGTTGGGGACCAAACAGTAATATTTAGGACATGCTCCACAATAACCTTAGGAGGAAGAAGGTACTTCTGAGTTTGTGAAACATATCATGCAGCAAGAAAGACCTCAGAGGTTCCGAATTAAAATGATCACTGTACTAAAGACCTTCAGCTAGCATGACAGGCTTGTAGTTCTATACTAGCTTTCTGTGCTAAGGACCAAAACCTCCTTGATCTCCTAGACCTCCACAAAACAAATGTATTTATAAACTCTCAAAAAAAGAGATTTGAAATGTTCTTCATTTTTTTTTAGTTCCTTTTCAGGGGTGTCCTGGTAGCACTGTCTGGGTTAAGTGACCTGCACAAAGCCACACAGGCAATCGAAGATTGAAGGAATCAAACCTTGCACCTTGGGCAAAAAAAGCAGTCCGTTAACAGCTCAGAGATTTAGTCCTTTGTACTAACTACCATACAAAACATCTTCTAACCTTACATAAAACAAATGGCTTTACAAATACTAGAACGAGCTATTTGAATCTTAATCAACAAATAAATAAGACGAGCTGGTGGGACAGATTTATTGCACAACACTTCCCTCATCTCTGGAGTAATCTTCCATTATAAATAAGACAGAGTAATATCCTTGCTTCCTCTAAGGCAAACCATGGTAAGTAGATGGGGTGTCAAGAAACTTATCCCAGGTTTGCTCTTTTATTTATTTATTTATTTATTTTTCCTGCATGTAACACAAAAAGGCCAGCATTGCTTGGCAGACAATAAATGAAAAAAAGACAAAACTGAAATTAAATAACATTAAAAGCTGAAGTGGCACTTGGAAACTGGGCAAATATTAAAAGCTGCCACAATGATTGATACCGAGCAAGAAAGTTAGCAGAAGAAATTTGAGCAGTGAAGGTAAAAGTGATCCAGAACCAAATATTTCACAAGCACAGGGTATTGTCATATACCCTTAAACAAAAGGCAGAGATGGAGCTACAAAAAGTGGAAAATGCTTGATTATTATCAAAATTAAAATGGACTGAATGAGCAAGAGCAGTTATACCACTACTTAAAAGCAGTACCTTTAGAAGTATTCATATATTTGTTGATTTTACGGTCAGTATAATCCTTGCTTTAAGAGCTGTGGAGCACCTGCTACCAATAATCAAAGTTGAATTTAGATATGTAAGTGAAAGATGAAACTGATGAAAATTTACCAGGCATAAGTCTATCTACAAATGAAAACAGGAGATTCCAAGGCATTCCTAGCAATTATCACAAAGGAAAGACTATTTCCATTTATGAATTAATACACACAAACGACTGCTTCAATTTAATTAGAAAGGTTTCAGAGCATCATTCATTCTTGTTTTATGGATCAGGCAATGGTCCAGATACTACAAGGAACACACCGTCTGTTTTGCTCTTGATAACAACAATAAAAAAAAATGATAAAGGTCACACAGATAGCTTACATAAAATTCTAAACACGAAAAAGAGTACAGGCCAAATCAAACAAAGGCAAGTATGAATGTTTTGAAAGTGAGTTTCTTACTGTGGGCCTGAGAGCAGCAGAAGTGGACTATGTATATCAAATGATTCAAAGACATGGGTCTAGAGGGTTTCTTCCCAGGTCTACTCTGAAAATGGGCTCTGTCTCAGTCAGACTTTCCCAGTAAACAAATGTTAAATAAATAAAATTAAATAAATAAATGATAAAATGATAGCTGCATTATGGGCCTAAAGACCCCAGAGTGCATAGCAAATTAAGTTATATTTAGGACTGCAGGTTATTACTACAGATTTCTGCCCAAGGGCGCCCGCAGGCAGGTGCAAGGGGGTGCACTTGCACCCCCCTGGAATCGGCTACGGCTAGATAATTAAAAAAAAAAGTTTTTTTTTTTTACGCACATTCTCCTTTAAGAAGGAGTCCAAATAGTCCAGTCGCAGGCGTGCTGACATCATCATTGTCAGTTTAAGGTTTGTGAGCGGGAACTCACACAGGCGGGACCTAGCAAGCGGCAGCACTTTCAGGAAGAGAGAAGATGGGAGCGGGACCGGACACTTAGCAGAAACGAACGGAAGGAAGGAAGATGGGGCACTTTCAGAGGTGTGTGTGTGTGTGTGTGTGTGTGTGTGTGTGTGTGTGTGTGTGTGTGTGTGTGTGTGTGTGTGTGTAAAATGCCCCAGGTGTACATGGTGGTGGGTAGTGAATAAGGCTTGAACCCTGTACCTTGGGCCCAAGTGGCAAGAGCCTGAATTCCCTACCCACCACCATTTGTGAAAATGTTGCAGGATTTTCCCTCATACTTTTTCTGTTCCTCTGTGGTTTCTGCATTTGTGTCCTTGTTGCCTGACAGCTACATGTTCTCTGGTTTTATTCTTGGCTGTCTGGAGTGTTTCTCCCTGGGCCTCTGCTAAAACTTAGCTTTTTTTTTTTTTTTTTTTAAGTCAGACTTTCCTGGTTAACAAAAGTTAAAAAAAATGGACACTTGTCAGACTTCATATTCTTCAGAAAGTGTATGTTAACAAAAGCTTTTATTCTAGCAATTTTCTAAGTGTACAAGATGGATATTTGAAAAGTATCCCTGTGTTTGGGACTGTATCCCCCCCCCCCCCCCATTATTGGCTTCGTCCAGGTTTTGTGCTAGGGTTGAGAGTTATGGTAAGAACTGAATTCACTGAATATGTTTGAGGGCTGTATTCACCCAGTATTGGCTTTGTTCAGGTATTTATTGGCTTCATCCAGGTTTTTTGCTAATGTTGAGAGCTATGGTAAGAACTGATTTCACTGAATATGTTTGGGGGCTATATTCTCCCATTACTGGCTTTGTCCGGGTGTTATTTGCTAAGAGGTTGAGAGCTATGGTGAGAACTGAATTCACTGAATGTTTGGTGGTTGTAGTAGTCACCCATTATTGGCTTTGTTCAGGTCTTTTGTGCTAAGAGGCTGACAGCTGTGCTATGGTGAGAACTGAATTCACTAAATGGTAGCTATTTAAGTTTCAGTCTTCCTCTTTCACAAAACAGTTTATTTGGCGTAGTGGTATGTTGCTCTGACTGTTTTGCACGGGTCCCCTGGGTTCAAGGCGTGGCAGTGAAATGTATGGTGGTAGCAGCATTTTATTCTAGCAACTTTCAAACATTATACAAGCAATGTTTAAAATGTGTCCCTAGTTTTGGCCTTTTGTCCCCCCCCAATAAATTTTGGCTTTTCCAGATTTCTTGTGCTGAAAAGTTCAGAGATACAGCTGGGTGTCGGAGTAGATTTTACAAGGAGCTGAGAGCTGCAGGGGAGCAAAAGTTTAGTGCTGCTTGTGTTTAGTCTGCTTGCATTGTTAATAGCACAACAGATAGTGTACTTGCTTTAGATGCTGAAGGCTGTGGGTTCTACTCCCACAGTAGGTAAATGCATTGCTGATGCTGTATTGTGTTGTAAAGGGGTGGATGCTGCAGTCTTTTGGCAAAGATACCTAGTAACTATGAACCTGTTAACAGTTTGCTATCCATTCCCTATTGCGGTATTACTAGCTTTTCATTTTTTATTGCATGCAACAAAAGCAATTTATTCTTCAAGAGTAACAGGCACTTTATTTGTAGATTAAACAATGACATATAAAGTGTTTGCTAGCAGCAACCTCTTTATTAGTTACAAATTTTTTCAATGTGGAGTTTACTACTTCAGAGATTGTGTATTTTTTACTGATACTGGTGGACTTGAGTAGACTTTTATGATGGAAATGTTCTGAATTGGGCAGTTTTGTCATTAGTGGATGCTTTTGTTTCATTGTTTACTGGAAAAATGTTCAAAACAATAAATTTAAAATGCCCTCTAACAACTGTACTGTATTGTACAAGGAATATAATGTAATACAGTCAGGAAGGTGTATCGAAGAGCATGTGTATGTTATGTTCGAGGGGCCTATGATTTTGTAGACAGCCCAGAGTTGATATTTGCCATTGGCAAAATGTATTTTCTCTGAAAGTGGGTTTCAGTGCTGTTTCAATGCATGCGAGTTTCAAGAGCAGAGAAGTTTTAATGTTGGTCTATTTTCATTGTGAGACTGCATTGCTTTAACAGATATGTATTAGGGTTTGTGCTGTAAAATGCAAAATAAAACTTTCAAATGAAATCCTAAATCATTGCAGAAGTGAAGCAGTATGCACATTAGTGTTTATGATAAATGGGACATTGGAATGGCTGCAGGGGGGAGGCTCCATTTGACCATGATTTTGTGAGGGGTAGCAAGCTCAGACAGCCCCGTTGAACTATACCTCTCAGTTGTCCATATCTTTGCAGAATGAATAGATATTTGCTGCTTATTTTGGTTTGTTCTCAAATTTGTGATTTTCTAGCAAATCATTTAGGAATGAAGCCATTAAATGACAGACATTGAGTTTCAGATGTCATAACCTTCAGAAAAATGCATGCTAATGCAAGACTGTCTTCACGTTTATACAAGAGCAATTTTTAGTAGTGTTTGCATGTTCCCGATATATTTGGCCTTGATCAGATTTCCTGCATTAAGAGGTTGAGAGGTACGTGCAAATCACTTTGTAGATTAGGAATATCAAAACATCTCAATTGTCCCCAATTCTGGCTCAATGTTGCTCTCCCTAACAATCCCTCCTCCAAAATGGCAATTTTGGAAGAAAATGTGGAGGGTTTACAATTATATATAACTGTAATGATCACTTATAGATTACCTTTATTTCAGAAATGCATGTGGATGCTCTTATTTTGTTAGCTGCTTCAAGTTAACTGTTAATATTAAAAAGGTGTCCCTTTCTTGACAGGTATTTTGCATCACATTTTGGTCCGTTTTCATAAAATTGTGTTTTCTGGCAAATTAGTGGCAAGTCATTAAAGATTGAAGTTAGAAAATAATGGCAGACATTTGAGTTTCAGATTTCATACCCTTCAGAAAACTTGTACTAATGCAAGATCTACCTGTTCTATTTAAGTTATAAGAGCAATATTTAAAAATTGGCCTTATTTTTGGGCTTGTCACACTTCTAGTTCTATGTATGGCTTTGTCCAGATTTCTTACTCTGAAGTTGAGAGGTATGAGTGTCAGAGCCATCACTGTCAGCCAGAGACATTTCAAATTGTGACATACTTATTGCCAGAGACATTTCAAATTGTGACATACTTATTGCACCCCACTCTCCCCATTGTAGTGGCTCTGGATGTGTCCATGGAAGGCAAGGAGCAGTTATGCAGTGTAAATGTGCAGAGTATTCCCCCATCCAAAGTAGATCACAAATACGACCGTGGCTTTTCATCTGTCCTTGATTTTGCAAAATGTTCTGGTTTTCTATCAGATTTTTGTACTGTTGATTTATGCTTCTTATTCTGGAACTGTATGCTGTCACAGTGCCCTGTTGCTCTGTTTAAGTAGCCATGGTTTAATGAACATCAGGTAAGCTTGTCGGAGATTGTAAGATGCAAGTAAGCTTTAGTAAGCTTGTCTGATATTGTAAGATGCAAGTAAGCTTTAGTAAGTATATTGTTAAAGAATTACCAGCATTGAAAGCCTTTTCGTTGTTGCCATGCAGAGAATATTTACATGACTAGATAATGTATAAGCCTTGGGTATTGAAATGCATATGACAGTTTTATTTATTTTATTTGCAGTTGGTTTGCCAGGATAGTCCATTGGGCCAAATGAACCCGTTTTCAATGGAGTCCTGGGGAGAAAAGCTCCAAAACTAAGATGGTTATTAATAGATATACAAATTATACAATTACACAGAAGTTAATCATACAAGAAATAACAATTTGAAAATAATACAACTAGAGCGAGTACAATCTAGTGATGAAATTAATAGGTAATACAGACTAAAGGGAAATTTAGCACAGAAGCACTGAGAAATAACATATTTGGAAGCATTTCATGACAATATTGAGGAATAATAACATATTAGGAAGCAATGCACAAAAGTACTGAGAAGCAATAACGTATTAGGGAAGCAATACTTGGGAAGTGTGGCCTAGTATATTCTTTCTGATTATTCTAGGAATAATAATATGTATGAGTTAGGGTGGGTAATTAGGAAAGTTGCAGGAGGAAACAGAGGAAGAAAGAAGATGGAGTTTGCAAGTGTTATGTGGTGTGGGAGCAAGAGCATTCCCACTGGGATACTAGATGTGAGTGAAGAGATCTTTTAAATATAAAATGGTTGGGGTGGTGCGAATGGAAGGTGGTAGGGAGTTCCAAAGGCATGCAAGGAGAAGATTTTTGCCTGGGGACTAGTTGGTTTATATACTTCTAATAGATTTTGATTGTTGGATCTTGATACTCTTGCAGGAAGGTGCATTTTAAAGGCTGATGAAAGGGAGGGACAAAGGGAGGGTTGAAAATGAGCTTATGTGCAAGATTTAGTTGAGTATATGTGAGAACTGGGTAGCTCTAGCCATTTTAGTTTTTGGAGAGAGGAACAGTGGTGGGTGGAGGACTTGTGGTTGGTAGCGAACTTGGCAATTTTGTTGTAGCAAGAGGAAAGTTGTGTTGGAGGTCTGTAGATTAGTTAGGAGTGGAGCTCCATAGAGAAGGAGAGGATAAGAAATGAGGTAGAGGGTGATTTTGGTAGCAGGTGTAAGGTAATGATTTTGTCGGTAAAGCATACCGGCATTTCTTGATATTTAACTGTAGGTGGGAGTTGAATTTGAGCTGGTATCAATTTGGACCCCAAGTAACTTGGTCTCTGACACCAGTTCCAGGAGTAGATTATTTTGTCTAGAGATGTGGAATGTGTTTATATTGAAAGAAGTTGCCTTAGAGGGATGAATAACATTAATTTGGTTTTAGAGGCATTGAGTGCTAGGTGATTCCTTTTCATCCATTGCTCAGTTGTTGTAAAAGCATCTTGAGTCAGTTTTAGGAGTGAGGGGATAGAGGTGGCAGCAGATAATAGCAGAATCATCGGCATATTGGATGATGTCTGAGAATGGGATAGAGTTGTGGAAATCATTTATAAATATATTTAAGAGAAGGGGACTCGGTATAGAGCCCTGGGGTACCCCAATAGGAGTATTTAGAAATGAGGAGGTGGCCTTTTCCATTTGACTGCTTGAGATCTGTTAGATAAGTAGCTGGAGAACCAGTTCAAGGAGGAGGGAGATGGGTAAAGTTTAGTTAGTAGCAGGCTGTGAGAGTGTGTCAAAGGCCTTAGAGAGGTCGAGTAGTAGGGTAGAAACAATTTGGCCAGAGTCGCGGGCTTTATTTACAGTTTCAAGGAAGGAGAGGAGGGCGGTCATAATGCTATGATGTGGTCTGACTCCATGTGTGGGAGTTAGTAGGTGATTATCTAAGAGATGTGGAAGGAGTTGTAGTTGGATACACTTTTCTAGGAGTTTAGAGATGGGGGACAGAATAGCGATCGGGCGGAAATTAGTAACATTGTTGTTGTTGCCACCTTTTATGTAGAGGTATGATAAAGGCCCTTTTCCAGACTTGGGGTACTATACATTCTTGGATAGAGCAGTTGATTAAAATGCTAATAGGGTAAGCGATTGCTTCAGCAGCTTTGCCAAGAAAGTAAGAAGGGATGTTATCAGGAGCATTGGTGCATGGCTTCAGTTTCATAAGGAATTTCTTTATAGTAGAAGTTGGGTATAGGTTTAAATGAGAAAAAGGAGTGTGAAGAGGGAGAATTAGGGGCAGATGAAGCTGATGAAGTAGTAGGAGGAGTGGAGGGATGGGAGTTAGTAGATGGGAATGAGGAAGTAGTAGCAGTGTAGTGGTGTTAGAGAAAGATGGCGTTAATTTGGAAATGGATTCAATGAAAAGAGTTAAATTGGGTAGCCAAGTCTTGGTCAGGAGCGTTTGGGTCTGGGGTAGGGGTATCTGGTTTGCTGGGGTTAAGTAGAGTAGAGATACCTTTCCAAAATTTCTGAGGGTTTGATTTTATTATTTTGAAGTGTGGAAAATTAGTTTTGTCGGTCTAAGATTATGAGCTTTTTTACCTTATTTCGAAGTATTTTATATTCATTGTAATAAAAGGACAGCATTACAGTATTTTCAGAAGCTCATTACATTTTATTGCAGACCAGTGTCTTATAGCAGTGTCTGTGTGTTAGTACACTTGTAGTTGGGTCAGGGTGGCTTTAATGGTATATGGTAAATAAGCATTGCTACCTTATTTAAAAGCCAAGCCCTGCAACAACTAGCTCCACACTGAAGTCAAAACACAATAGCTCTGGTGGGTAAATGTACTCTGTAGTAATCAAAAAGGCAAATGTTTAAAATAACTACAGCTTATGTGCAAACACAATAGGTAGTGATGAAACAATGCTCTGCTAAAAATGCTTTAATGCTCCACAATGCTGAGCTGCAGATCAGTTATCACTGGCTACCAGGATTTCACCCACTTCAGCTCAAGCACGGTGCCGTTCAGTGCAACCTTCCCAGAACTAATTTGTCTGACCAGAATTATTTGGTGTGTGTATTAGAGGGAGGTAGCATACCCCTCAGCTGTCCAGATTTTTGCCCCATATTCCTCCTAAAAAGGATTGAAGTTGCTAAATGAGACATTTCAGTTTTAGATGGTACAAATCCTGTTACTCTTGCAATCTTCTAAGTTTCTGAGAGCCATATTTATAATCTGTCCCTATTTATTTTAGGCTTTGTCCAGATTTCTTGCACTAAGGTTGAGGCCTTGAGGGTATGGTATGTTTGTGAGAAAGTGAAATGCCCAAGTTAGAGTTAACAGGTGGAATTTTCAAGTGCATTTTCAAGGAACTGTGAGTTTTAAGGGAAGCTAAGTTCACTGCTGCTCATGCCAAGTCTATTTACAATGTGCAACTGTTTTGTTTAGCAAATGGTATCTCTATTGTGGTATAACGTTTTAAAGCTATGTTAGTAGCACCACAAGTAGAATACTTGCATCTTAATGTAAAGGCTTGAGGTTCTATTCCTACAGCATATACATTTGTATGTTGCAGTCCTCAGGATGCCCTCCTTTGGATGAGATGCCTAATAACTATGAACCTGTTTTTCAGCTTGTCATCCATTTTCTATTGCAATATACCAGCTTACCATTTTTTAATTTAACATAGGCAATTTATTCTTTGACGGCAACAGGCACTGAATTTGTAAATGAAACACTGAAATATACAGCAACAACATCTTCATTAGTTTCAGATATCTTTAATGTGGAATTATTCAGATTACTTTTACTTCAGCAGAGTCACTCAAACAAGTGCTGCTGTATAATACAAGGGATATAATTCAATTATATATTATAATTAATACAATCAGGTAAATCTAAAAACTTTTGCATGGCCCTAACGGTGTGCAAGGAGCCTATTGCTTGAAAACAATTCAAAGGTAAATAACCTGCCACTGGCCAGATGCATTTTCTTTGAATGTGGGTTTCAATGCTGTTTCATTGAATGTGAGTTTCAAAAGTAGAGAAGCTTTAATGCCAAGTCTGTTTTCATTGTAAGACTATTGCTTTGTTTAGGTTTAGTAAATGTCTCAGTGTTTGGGCTATAATGTTTGAAATAAAAGTTGTAAATTAAATCCAACTGCCTGTAATCATTGTAGAACTAAAGCATAAAACAGTATGCACACAGATTTGAACAGTGTCTACAGTAAATGGGGAGAAATAGCCAAGTAATGGGACACTGGAATGGCTGTGTGGGCGGGG
This sequence comes from Protopterus annectens, assembly GCF_019279795.1. Lineage (NCBI taxonomy): Eukaryota > Metazoa > Chordata > Ceratodontiformes > Protopteridae > Protopterus > Protopterus annectens. The sequence continues at coordinate 766,669,847 of NC_056748.1, read as the reverse complement.
CTTGGGTGGGTGGACTTGGGCGGGGCTGTGGCAGGGGCGGGGTGAGCTATGTGGGTGGGGCTCTGGGTTTGCACCCCCCTGCAAAAAATCCTGCGGGCTCCCTTGTTTCTGCCTGTCTTCACAACAGCACTGCATCTACTGAATACATCATTACAGAACGAGCCTGAACAGAAATAGACAAGTAACTGCAAACATTATTTCAAGAATATGAAGCAAACAATCATGTTGAATAAACAGCTTACCTACTTGGTCACTCATCGCTGATAACATCGGCTTCACTGTATGTAAAGGGAACCATTCTACCTCCCAGACTCTAAGATAATTCTGACAAACCACTACCTTTGCTTGTAGTTCATCACTTAAGCTTTTAGTCCAGTTGAGGAGAGAGGAAATTCCAAAAGTATATACTCTGATCATGGATTACAATCCAATGCTATCGATTTTCATTCCAAGGAATGAAGTAACTGATTGTTGTGTTGATTCATTTTCCCTTGAGAACACACTCAGCATATTAAGCATACTTCCTCACATAGCACAAGGAGTCTCAAAGTCACAGATGCTGAGCCCATAAGGCAGACATTGACTCAACCAAACATTCTTGTTATAGGTGACTCCACTGTAATACATTCAGACGTTCCTCTTACCAGACTGAGCAAGTAAAGAGTGACAGTTATTTGCTTTCCTGGTGCCAAGATCCATCAGATCATGCATGCACTCATGACGAATATGACTATGTCATAGGTCATGCCGGTGTCAATTACTTAAGATTTTCCTCCCTGGATTCTATGAAAAGAGACATAATGAAGCTTCAAGACTACATGTCCAAGACAGGTAAGAGCCTAGCACTGAGCTGCATTCTACCTGCTCCAATGATGGTGGCACATTATGAGCAAAACATAACTGACTTCAATAATTGGCTTAGTTTTTGGTGTCATTTAAAGGGGGTCCAATATTTTCCAGTCTGACAGGATATTAGCGACTGCCATGCCGCTTCACCAGGGTTGGCCTGCATCTGTCCTCTCTAGGATTTTGATTATTGGCAAAGACATTGTCCACTCTCACAGTACCTTTTTAGGCAATGCCAACCTGATAAACTTACCAATATAACAGAACAAGCAAAGTAAATTATGAAGATATTACTGATCGATGTTAGGAGCTTGAACAAGAAACTCCACTCCCTACAAGCCTTTCTTACCCTGAAAGACACTGAAGTATGTGTAATGACCAAGACCAATGCTGTGCAGGACTATAACACCTTTCACATGTTTAGAGCAGCAACTGCTCAAAAGGTGGAGGTATATGACTCTACATCCAGAAGAGACTCACATCAAGGTTGGTAAAGCAGCATGATGCACTAGACTTTCTTCATGTCCAAATAACCATCAGAAATGTCCCGTACTATATATTAGATAGCTATATAACTCCCTCTACAACAAAAGAAAGCCACAACGCATATCTACAGGAATGTGAATCACTCAGTATTAAACCCAATACCATTTTCTTAAGTGATCTAAACTATCCAACTATAGACTGGAAAATCTATACCACCACTAGTGCACAGGCACAGAGATTCCTAGATGTTGTCAATCCAAATGCCCTGGAATAATTAGTCAGAGTAGCCACTAGGGGAAATAACATCTTGGAACGTGTCCTTACTTATATGGGTTACATCTTTCACCATCCCTTGTGCATCTTCATCATTTGTTAGGTCTGACTATAAAGCAATACCTTTCAAAATAACACTGAATCCAGAGATCATTTCCACTGAAGGTACCTTTAGAACTTTCCTCATAAGTGATACATTGGCAAGCTTCAAATCCTCACCAAACTCAATCAACTCCACTAAATATGCATACATTTATACCACCACACTATACCAGCTGTACCCCATAGGAAGAAGTGTAGGGCAAATACCATTAACAAACCCACAGAGTGGAACCATAATATCAACAAGGTTTATAATAAAAGGAAAAATGTTAACCAAAAGTTAAATTCCCAAAATATTAGAGATCATGTCACTGAAATAAACAAACAAATTGGAAGCTTAATAAAATCCACCAAAGCCAAGCTTGAGGTTAAAATAGCTACCCAAGCCAAAACACAATCACAAGGCATTTTAGTTATAGCTGTAATCTCAAAAGAACAAAGCAGCAATATGCTAAGCTGATTGTGAATGATGTTACCTACACGGAGGCAGAAGATAGAGAAAACCTACTGGTCAATAAATTTAGATCTAACTTTACTCCTGTCTCCCCTCCATCTGTCTCTCAAGATATAACTGAAACTGGCCCACCTCCAGCTATCACACAAAGACCAAGTCCTAAAAGTGCTGTCAGAAGCTAAAAATAATACACTGATGGGTCCTGAAAATTTCCCTGGACACATCTTAAACAGCATGAAGCACGATTTAGCTGCACCTCTAAAAACACTGTTCAAGCTCAGCCTCCATACAGGTTTTGTACCAAGTTAATAGAGAACAGCTACAGTCATTCTTTTGCATAAGGGAGGACTTTCCACAGACCCAGGTAATTACAGTCCCATAAGTTTGACAGGCCTCATATGCAAAGCCATGGAAAGACTTATCATGGAATTAATCAGGACATAGGGAACCACCAAACACTGAACCAGTCTCAGTTTGGATTCTTCAAGGGCATGTCATGCTTACTCAACCTGGTTGATTTTTTTTTTTGAAAAGGCCACCAAATCAATAGATGAAGGCAAAACAGTACACATCACATACCTCAACCTGACCAAAACTTTTGACACAATTCCCCACTCGGGCATAGTAGAAAAACTAAATAATCTGAGAATAACCCCCTATGTCACCCACTGGATTGCCAGCTGGCTCACAGATAGGATGCAGATAATCAAAATAGCGGAAGTTATCTCCACAATGAGCCCAGTCACCAGTGAAGTTCCCAGGGTCCTGTGCTGGAACTTCTCCTGTTTGGCACCTATTTTTGTGAATTAAGAGCCAATAAAGGGCAAATGATTGCAAGCTAGGAGTAGTCAATGAATCCCCAAATGTCTTAAATAACAACTGTTGTCAAAATCATGGTCTGAAACTAAATGCCAAAAAATGCATCATTATATCCTTTGAGAAGTAATCTACCCCAGGGAACTACCACATTGACAATACTCACCAAAGAGTTGACCCTGTTGTTTGTTATGTGGAAACTTATGTGGACAGTAACCGGACTTTTGATCAACATGTGTCTATTGCAAGAAAAGTCCTTCTATATTGCACAGCTTAAAAACAAAGGGATTGTGTCTAGATCTAGGGTTGTCATTGCCCCCTTTACTCAGACATTTTTTAAACTGACTAAATAAAAAAAAATGTTAGATTGGGTTCAGAGAGTGTTGGCTTTTGTTTTTTTTTTTTTTTTCCTGTTGCTGGTTGCTTTTTGCCATGCACAACATGAGGCTGTGCTTACTCACTATAATACTGCCCACACACCAACAATCCCATGCCAACAATGCTGCCTGTAAGCAGAAACATATGTTCTAGGTAGCTTTATTAAAACCAGATGAGTGTAGATGAGTAAATGACAGCTGATTTCAACATATGAACAACAAGCTATTGGAAAACGTTACTAAGTAATGGCCAGACATAAAAACTTAGCAAGGCTCTTAGGTACACTGGTGACATAAGACAAGGTACATGGAGAAAGACCACTTGAGATATATTAACCAACAAGATGTTCAGGAATCAATGAAGAAACACTCACGTTTTGAAGAGATACCAATGGAAATAGAGATGACATAGAAGTGAGAACTGCATGCTATCCAGAATTGCATAGACCAGCCAAAAAAATAAAGAGGCATGCCAGCCAGACTTTTAACAGAATGATAGGCAATCAACTGTGATTTGCAACACAGATGAATGAAGAAATTTACATAACAGCAGGGTGATGGACCAAACCTGTGACTACAGAAGACTGGATATTTAAGGTTACATAACAGAAGAAAATGACATGGGTGCTCATGCTCTAACAGCTTCATTCAAAGAACCTCCTAAGGAGATTATTTAAATCAGTGATTTAAACCCAGCAGTTATACAGAGATGCTATCCTGAACATGTGATCCCTCTACAAGCCTAAGTTTATTAGAGAAAAAAAATGCATTTGTGATGAACATGAAATGCACTTCTGTCAGCAGCATGCACTGCTGATTAAGGTGGTCATGATTTATAGGTTCATAGGTTCATAGGTTTATACTAGGCTATCTGCCCTAAGGCATTTATAAGCCTAGCCCAAATTTTTGTGGCTTACGCCACCCCTTATATGAAAAAATACTGTGCCCATTAGTTTGTTGTGCCTCTGTCCAGCAGTGACACAGAGATGATTCCCAGGGTAAACCTAAGATCTCCCATCCACAGGTCAAGATTTCTCTTGAACAGAGCCAGCGAGGTACTCTGCCTCACATGGACCGGGATTTTATTCCACAGCATAGGGAGTCCCTGAGTGATAAATCTATCCCTCAAACACGTCCTATTTATATCCGTGCTAAGGTTTTATTAAGCTTACTCTAGTGGTTTTGGTGGATTTGGATTTTTGAGGTGGAGCATGTCCATTAATTCGGGTTGGACATGGCCTTGTATGTCAGGCACATGTCACCTCTGAGCAGGCGGTATGCGACTGAATAGAGCTGGAGTTTCTTCAATCTGGCAGCATATGACAGATTTTTAGATCCTTATCCCTTTGGTGGAGTCCTTTTTATCTTTTGGTGAGGAACTTTTGGGGTCTCCAATTGCTGCAGATGTCGGGTGAGATACATCCCTAATGGGGCATTGTACTTTCGATCATTGGTCTGATAAGTGAAGAGTACAGGGAACAATGACCTCACTAGATCTGGATGTGAATGAATCCTTCATGACTGTGGGCAATGTAGAATCTTTCTAACCACTTTTTTTAGCGTGAGTGTCAAGAAAGGCCACTGTGTCAACCTGTCCCCCAGGTCCTGATAACCTCTTCTATGCTTAGTGGATTGCCATCTATATGGTAGCTTGTGGTTACCTTGTTTTCGAAGGTATGACTATACATTTTTGGTGTTTAACTTCAGGCCATGGCTCTGGCACCAGCTATCTGTTTCCGTGAGTCCCTTCTGAAGGACATCCGTGTCCGATGCACTTTCCACTATGGCGCCCAGTTTGCACTCGTCTGCAAACTTTGTCAGCCAAAGTCCTCCCATGTTGGCCTGTACTTCTATGCGAACAATAGGGGCCAAGGACCGAGCCCTGTGGGACACCACTTGTGACGGCTTGGAGTCTGACAAGCCAGCCAGCAACTCTAACCCTGTGGAGGATAGATGCGACAAATAGGGCCAAAGGGGGGACAAGGACCGTGGTGGGACACCACTTGTGACCGGGCTGGAGTCTGACAGCCAGCAACTCTAACCCTGTGGGTTCTGTCCTTAAGCCAGTTTGCAACCCATCTTGTGACATATGGGTTTACATTTAAGCTGATAAGTTTTTCAACAATGCCTGAGTGGGGTATTGTGTCGAAAGCCTTTGCAAGGTCAAGGTAGGCTGTATGGACTGCCTTTCCTCATCAATGGCCTTGGTGACTGTTTCAAAAGAAGTCGACCAAGTTCAAAGGCATGATCTTCCCTTTGGAAGCCAAACTGGGTCGGGTCCAATGTCTGCAAGTCCCCTATATCTTTGCTTAGGAGCTGCGTTATGATCCTGTCCATGGCTTTGCAGACTAGACTTGTTAAGCTTATGGGCGGTAATTGCCAGGGTCCGGAGGCACCGCCTTTGTGGAGTGGGACCACAGTTGCCGTCGCCACTCCTTGGTAAGGCTGAGATTAAACACGCCTATCCTGGTAAGGCTGAGATTAAACAGCCTATGAGATTATGACAGAATTTATGACTAATAAATCATTATTCATAATTACACATGGTAAAAAATGGAGGTCAATGATGCTTGTGAAGAGACAATGATATAATGTTCCACAGGTAACTGATTTATGAATTTCAAAAGCAAACCATAAAGTATATTATTAAATGATCACCTCTGCTCATATGTCTATATTGTTCTTTATAGCTAGAAAACACGTAAAAGGGGGAAGAGTGTTATGTACTACATAAGAGAAGTGGTGTATGACTATCAAATGAGCATTCTATTTTTGAAGGAGAAGCCTGTGAGTAAAGATGTATTGCATAGCACTTGCAGCCTCTGTGTATTTTGTAATGTTTTGCTTTGAATGGACACTTAGAGCTACACACAGTACTTGCACACTGGTAACTCTGTACAGAAGACTCATCCCTGCTTAATTATTTTCTCCTCCCTAACCTGCAGAAAGAATGCACTGCAAACTGACAAGCTCTCCATAGTCATGACAGACAATGAGCTCATTCTCAGAGCTGTAAATTCTGATTAATCAGAACTTAGAAAATGAAACCAGTTAGTACAGAGGATTAAGGTTCTAAAATGTTAATTAGGTGGTTCCTACAGCCAAGGGTACAGGGTTTAATTCCTTCCACCTTCATTTGCCTACTGTCTGACTGTGAGCAAGTCAGTTAATCAGTGTTCCTGGATCACCCCTGAAAAAAGATACATGTCCAGCAGGCTTACCCTGTTAGCAAATATGTTGTTCTTCTTTAGGCTTTTCCCGGTTAGGGGTCATCACAGCGGAACTCAGGTCCGCTAATAATTGGCAGTAGATTTTTTACAGGTGCCAGCTCGACGCCCAACCTTCAACTAAGGCATGCCCATAATATGCATGTCTTTCGAATGCTACTCGACCGCGGGGAGGACATGCAGACTCCACACAAAAGGAGCTCCAGCCGAGAATCGAACAGGAGAACCTCTTGCTGTGAGGCAACAACGCTAACGCTGCACCACCGCATATATAAAATAAAAATACCTTTTCCTTATAAGTCCTCTCAGTTCTCATTTTGATAAGCACAGTCAATTACTAAATCAGTAAATAATAAACCTGAACATCTTTGCTACATGTAAGCATATTATATATTGTTTAGACAGAAGTAATCTGTAACTTGAATACTTCCACAGGCTTCTGCACTTTCTTCTGGGAAACTAAACCCAGGAGTCAGTACAAAGGTTACTTATTATATACATTTAAAACGTACACACAGACCATAGAAATAAGCTTGAAGTTGAATTAGCAAGCAGAGACAAAGCTCGGAATAAGCAAAAACTGACCTGCTACACCCTTGCACAGTCACTTTATAAAGCATACACAGGCTCACTTTTCTAGAGCTCCACACACATACACACACACACACACACACACACACACACACACACACACACACACACACACACACTACTCATAGGACATTAACCCCTTTTCATAACTTAAATCCATTTAATAATTTACTGGGGCAAAATGTCATTTCTATGTCAACAGACAAAGCCCATAGATTAGGTAATGTCTGTAGTACTGAAACACAACTACTCTTCTTCCAAAAGTTTAGAATTTCACTAGTCAGTATATCAAATGGTGTGGCAGATTTCTAACCATGGTATTAAGTAACTACTCCTAGTACAAGGAGGATTGTTTTTGCTATGATGGTTAATGTCTTCATTCATAGTATGGTGTTTGATTCTGACCTTGAGTAATTGGCTATTAAAATGGCCCTTGAGGGCAGCTTGCTTAGAATGAACCTGTGACTCTATCAGCCTTTATCAGTATGCACTGGTTCATGGCTGACTGGTGCATCATACTCAGTATTCTGCACAGCAATCTCTTGCTTAGAAATAAACAAGTTGGGACTGGAAAATGAGACATGCTGTTTATATGGCACATCAAAACAGTCTCTGCCTCAATCTACATAATCCGCATTCACTTCATCCTGACAGGCAGTGTCCTTGGCCTCTGTTGATCAAGGACTCAGCTCCTGTAAGAATTGCTAAATCAGTCCCTTGAATTCAGTATAAAACTGGACCTATTTTAGCCACTATAATTCCCTGACAGCCACTTGTTTTAGTCACTATAATTCCTGCTATCCGTTTTGGACATCTCCTAATGATATACCAATGGTGCACTGAATGTTCTTCACCAAAAGATTTGTCTTTAGCATGGTTTTCATGCTGGATGGTGTACATGTACTTTTTTTTTAATATCAGTCACACTACAACCTGGTTTCATCAAGTTAGACCGGTTCTAATCGGTCTACTTAAGAAAAGTTCTGCAGGTGTCTGTACTGTGGTATAATTAAGAGTCATTCTTCACTGTAACACAAAAAGTGAAATTTTATCTTCAATTGCCAATATGATTCATAGGTAGTCACTAGGCATTCAGTCTACAAGACCACTGAGAGCCTAGCTCAGTTGCCCCAGTGCATCCTCTGTTTATGTAATTTGCTCAAGATCATAGAGTAGGCAAATGAAGGCTGAGGGAATCATATCTTGGACCACAGGAAACAGTTTGTTAACTCAGATCCTTAATCCTCTGAGCTAACCATATTTGATAATTTCTTCATACCTAGTTAGAAAGTTTTCATACAAATACTTCTACTGATCCATTTGTTGGGGAGTGTCCTGGTACAACAGCGGAATGAATTATTACATTTACTTAATAAAAATGAGGAAATTATTGTGACATAAATTGTATTCCATTGTTACGAACAATATGTTACAGTAGACCATCTTGTGACAAATTGTGTTCCACTGTTGATAACAATACATTACAGCAGACCACCTAGTGAGGTAAAGTAGGTTCCATTGTTGCTAACAATATATATAACAGCAGACCAATGTTTGACAAACTGGATCCCACAGTTACTAACAATATGTTATAGCAGGCATCTTGTGGCAAGCTGGGTTCCATACATACTAACAATGTGTTTCTGCCGACCATCATGAAGCATAAACTGGGTTCTACTATTGCTAACAATATGTTACAGTAGACCATCTTGTGAAAACTGGCTTCCATTGATACTAACTATATGTTACAACAGACCATCATGTGACATAAACTGGGTCTTCACTGGTTTACATTCTCTGAGTATTTTGGGTTTCCTGTCCTATGATGGGCATATATCCCATTCCTAAGTCACATTACAATTAGAGTTCATGAAACTAGTATTGCTTCAGTCTTTAATGTTAGTCAGGATTGCTCCTCTCAGCAACCATAATGTGCTCAGAATTGTCCCCTTCTGTTATTCATACAGGGTACATGTATTGGTGGGATATATAAGTACAACTGTAAATTCTTTTTTATTAGACCTGTTGCTCCTACTACTATTGCAAGTGTCTTGGTATCCTTCTTCCACACTGCTCTAGTTTCTGCTTGCAGATTCTGATATTTTATGACATGGTGTTTCTTTGTATACAAGACACTGTAATCACTGGCTGTGGCTATTTCAATGATTAATGTTACTTTTATAATTTTTCATAGACTACTATATCTGGTTTTCTTATATTTATTTTTTGACCTGTTGGTAATGTAATGTAATGTAATCCCATGTTATATAAACTTCATCTTTCTCTACAATGCTTTGTTGTGCATGTTTCTAATGTTTCTTAGCTACTTCTATAAGATAATGGGTTCCATTGTTACTAACAATATGTTACAGCAGACCATTTATAGTGAAAAGTAATTTCAGATGAATTAAGTGGTGTCTGATGACCTCAAAACAGGAGCAACTGAAAGGGCAGAGCTAAATGGAATAGGGAGGGTTATATTATGCAAGGGCCAACTGATTACTGTTACAATGTTATATAAATACTTGTTCATGCGCTACTGCACATAATAAATAGCATAAAGCTTAGATATGTACAGAACATACAAGGGTGTAGTACTCTACTGAGTACATTTTTTTCAGAGCATCAGATCAACACAACTTTTTTCAGGTCATATTATGTCTACAACTGTAGAGTGAATGCCTTTAACAACAGGTACAATATTGCTAATCAAAAAACAATATTTTAATAGTTTTAGGGGGAACAGCTGAAAATGTTACTTGCATTTATTAAGTGCTTGGGGGGCAGAATTTTGAGAGCTTGTCCATTTTTAATTGCCAGGTATTCAAGGGGGTAGCATTTAGAGCTTGTGAGTACAAAATGGAATTTGCTTGCTACACCCCTGAGAACATAGATGTATACACTGGCTCATACATGTACAGAAAAATGTATATACACACACATACACACACACACACACACACACACACACACACACACACACACACACACACACACACAAGACACACAAAAGTACAGTTTTGTACCTACCATAAATGTAGATGTTCGAAGATCCACATTGCTGCAGTCCTTACTTATGGGTAGTCCGCTGTCCTCGATCGGCCCGAATACCAAAGTATTAGGCTGACGTCGGTCATGGCGCCTAGATCTGACATCAGAGCGTCAGGGTATAAAGGCGCATGACCGACGTCATATCCTCAGTCTTTTCTTGCCCCAGATGTCAGAAGGCCAAACCAGAAAGGCCACAGCCAAAAACAGAATACCTCCCAAAAATATGCCCAACAACAACCATCACCTAAAGCATAGCACCAAGTAAACTACAGAGGGGAAGGAGGGAGGGTAAATTGGACTGCAGCAATGTGGATCTTCGAACATCTACATTTATGGTAGGTACAAAACTGTACTATGTTCTTCATCTCACATTGCTGCAGTCCTTACTTATGTGTAGAATCCCAAAGCAACGGAAAGGGAGGATGGTAAAATCATAAAGCATTAGGGGCCGCTAAAATGCCCTGTAAAATTGCAGTAGCAAATCCAGCCCTAGACTTAGAATAAAGAGGAAGGTGGTAATGTTTAGAAAAGGTATGCACTGAACTCCAAGTAGCTGCCTCCAAAATGTCTTTTGTAGCTACCTTATAAAGGCCGTAGAAGTAGCAGTAGCCCTAGTGGAATGAGGCCTGATTCCAGCAGGAATCTCCTTACCATGATGGGAATAACAGAAAGAAATACAAAACCCAATCCATTTAGAAATAGTTTGTTTTGAAACAGGTTTGCCCTGTGAACCCAAAGCAAAGAAACAAACAATTGCTGAGACTGTCTGAACTCCTTGGTTCTGCTCAAATAATAACGTAACTGCCTGTGAATATCCAAAGTATGCAAAATTTTCTCCCCTTTATTTTGGGGGTTTGCATAAAAAGTAGGCAAATGAATAGTTTGATTTAAGGCCACACTAGAAACCACTTCGGGCATAAAGGAAGGATTAGTACTAAAGATACCCTATCCTTATGGAAAATCAGGAAAGGCTCCACTGCCATGAGGGCCTGTAATTCAGAAACCCTTCTTGCAGAGGTAATGGCCAACAAAAAAGCAGTTTTCCATGATAAATACTTTTAACTCGCAGTAGCTGCAGGCTCAAAAGGTTGTAGAGTAAGTTTTTCCAACACAAAATTGAGATCCCAAGCAGGAGTAGGAGCTCTCTTGGGGGTCTTATATTCTTTGCCCTCTAAGAAATTGCTTAAACCAAGGATGAGAGAATAAAGGCGGGTCACAATCATAGTGAGCAGAAATGGCTGCAGCATGGACCTTTATTGAGGAGAAAGACAAACCCTTGTCCAATAATTCAGTAAGATATTGAAGAGCAACACTTAAATCAGGTTTGGAGACATCAAAGTTCTTTCCTTTGCTCCAAATAAAAAATCTCCTCCATTTATCAGCGTAAACTTTCCTGGTACTAGGCCTCCTGGCCTCCAAAAATAACATTCAAAAACTTGTTGTGGAAGCTGAGACCCTTCAGAGTCTAAAACAGAATATGCCAGGCTGTTAGATGCAGAGACTGAATCTTGACATTGAGGAAGTGACTGTCCTCTTGTGACAAAAGGTGCGGAATCAAAGGCAGAGGCCACGGAGGTTCTCGTACTAAACTCCTCAGTAGTGGGTACCAGTGTTGTCGAGGCCAATCCGGTGCTATCAAAAATCATGGTTGGCTTGTCTTGTCTGGCCTTCAAAAGTACCTTGGGAAGAAGAGGCAGAGGTGGAAAGGCATATACATGCAGATTGTTCCAACTGAAAGATAGAGCGTCCACCTTCCAAGCTGTGTGATGAAAACATTTTGTGCAAAACTTTGGCAACTGGTAATTTAGTGGAGAAGCGAACAGATCTATGTCTGGAGTTCCCCATAACACTGTCAACTGTTGAAATACATGAGGGATCCAATTTCCACTCGTGAGGATCCACTATTTGTCTGGTCAATACATCTGCTAAGGAGTTCTGTGCTCCTGGTAGAAACCTTGCCTGAAGATTGAGGTGTAGATTGAAAGCAGTTTCCCACAGAATCATCGCTTGCCTGCAAAGAGGGTAAGAATGGGTTCCCCTGCTTGTTGATGTACCACATGACAGTAGTGTTGTCTGTTTGAATCAACACCTGCCCTGGAGCGAAATAAATCTTTGAAAGCCATCAATGCAAACTGGACTGCTAACATTTCCTTCAAGTTGATATGCAAATGTTGGAGTTTGACAGGCCACGTGTTTTGCACCCATTTCCATTGAGGTGTGCTCCCCAAGCCTTGTCGAGGCATCTGTCGTTAGAATCTGACTCGCCTCTGGCGGGTCACAGAGAGTCCCTTGTTTAGGTGACATTCCTGAGCCCACCACAAAACTCCTTCTGAATGCAAGGTATTATCTGAATGACAGTGTCTAGATCTTGGCAGTGCTGTGTCCACACATTTTTGAGATACCATTGAAGCTTCCTCATATGCAATTTGGCATTGGGAAGCACCAGAATACAAGATGCCATGAACCCCAAGGCTTGAAGGACTGTCCTTGCAGTCAGCCTGGACCGTGAGACATTTGCTGGAAATAAAGAGAAAGGCTTCTTTGTTTGTCCGGGGTCAAAAAAAAGCCATCTGGGAAGCTGTATTCAGTCTCACACCCAGAAAGCACATGTCCTGAGAGGGTACTAGACTGGACTTTGTTTTCGCTCACAGAATACTCCTAGGCATCTTAACACCGCCATCACATACTGTAGATGATGAAGAAGTTCGCCCTTTTTCTTGTGCAATAATCAGACAGTCATTTGTCCAAATAAGGATAAAATCCTGCTTATTCCTCTTAGTCTGAAAAATGCTATCACTGGAGCCAGAACCTTGTGAACACTCTGGGCGCAGTAGATAAGCCAAAGGGCAATGCAGAGAACTGATAATGTAAATTTCCAGCCCGAAACGCAGGTACCTCCCTGTCCAAACTGGGCCTGATAGGAACATGAAGGTAAGCCTCTTTGAGATCCAGAGTAACCATCCAGTGATCTTTTCCCAACAGAGGTAAAAGCTGTTGTAAAGTCAGCATCTTGAACTTTGGAATGTCCAGGTAAGTGTTGAGGATAGATAAATCCAAGGAAAAGGTTGGTCTCCACGTGTTTTCCTTTCTTTGGAACTAGAAACAGGCGCAGAATAAAATCCTAGGCCCACTTCTGACAGAGGAACTGGCTGTATAGCTCCTATTTGAAGAAGTAAAGAAATTTGTCTGTGAGCCTCTATCCTTTGCCAGGAGGGACGTCTGGCATGCCTTTGAAAGGAGGCATGGTATGGAAATAGAACTTGTAACCTCGGTTTATAATGTCCAATACCCATTTGTCCTGGGTGACTAAATGCCAATTTGCTTGAAAAGAGCCAACTTTCCTCCCAAAGGAGCTGCCAGGCAAGAGGGATCTGGCAGCTGAAAAATGCAGGTCATTGGGCCTGTTTACGAAAGGACTGGCCCTTGCCCTCACCAGCAGATTGCTGGCAAGTGCGAACTCCATTGTCTCGCCTGAAGGTAACCTCGAGCTCTGCCCCCTACCACGCCTAGATCTACCCCTAGACTGAGAATCAGAAGAAGGGTACGCTCCACCCCTTAGTAGGCCAATTTCTACTAAACTTTGGAGGTTGTACCTGCAAAAAATCTTTAACAGTCTGGTATAGACTTAGCCTTGTCTTCCATTTTCTTTAAGACTGACTCCACAGGAGGACCAAACAAAAACTTCAGACTGCAAAGGGCATCCAGAATTCTAGAACTTAACATGCTCAGACAAATTCTGATCCCTTAAGCCAGGCGTGCCTTTCCAATGTAATAACTGAACCAGTGGCAGCCACCCTAGAAGAAGCCTGTAAAGCATCAAAACCACATTGCAAAGAGTGCTTACCCGCCTGTTCAGAAACATGCACTAAATCCTGCAATTCTTTTTACACTCTATGCCTCTCTGCCAAAGCATCCACTTCTAGATCTTAGCTGAGAAAGGAGGAAATTCTGGATACTTCAACATATGAAACTGGCAGTTCAAAGCTCTCATTGCTAAAGTAGAAGAGGTATACACCTTCTTACCCCATCTATCCAAAGCTCTAGCTTCCTTATCCAGAGGAACCGGATTCTGCTTAACAACAGAGGCTCTAACACCCTTAGGCCCCTGACTAATAGTTTCTGGGTCCGCCCTAGGACTCTTATACAGATATTTATGAGCCTCAGGCACCCTGTAATACCTGTCCGGGTTTAACTGGGGCAGGAGGCACAGAATCTGGATTGGAAAATGAGACATGCTGTTGATATGGCACATCAAAACAGTCTCTGCCTCAATCTACAGAATCCGCATTCACTTCATCCTGACAGGCAGTGGCCTTGGCCTCTGCTGATCAAGGACTCAGATCATGTAAGAATTGTTAAATCAGTCCCTTGAATTCAGTATAAAACTGGACCTATTTTAGCCACTATAATTCCCTGACAGCCACTTGTTTTAGTCACTATAATTCCTGCTATCCGTTTTGGACATCTCCTAATGATATACCAATGGTGCACTGAATGTCCTTCACCAAAAGATTTGTCTTTAGCATGGTTTTCATGATGGATGTTTTACATGTACTTTTTAATATCACACTACAACCTGGTTTCATCAAGTTAGACGGGTTCTAATAGGTCTACTTAAGAAAAGTTCTGCAGGTGTCTGCACTGTGGTGTAATTAAGAGTCATTTTTCACTGTAACACAAAAAGTGAAATTTTATCTTCAATTTCCAATATGATTCATAGGTAGTCACTAGGCATTCAGTCTACAAGACCACTGAGAGCCTAGCTCAGTTGCCCCAGTGCATCCTCTGTTTATGTAATTTGCTCAAGATCATAGAGTAGGCAAATGAAGGCTGAGCGAATCAAATCTTGGACCACAGGAAGCAGTTTGTTAACTCAGAGCCTTAATCCTCTGAGCTAGCCATATTTGATAATTTCTTCATACCTAGTCAGAAAGTTTTCATACAAATACTTCTACTGATCCATTTGTTGGGGAGTGTCCTGGTACAACAGCGGAATGAATTATTACATCTGCTTAATAAAAATGAGGAAATTCTTGTGACATAAATTGAATTCCATTGTTACGAACAATATGTTACAGTAGACTATCTTGTGACAAACTGTGTTCCACTGTTGCTAACAATACATTACAGCAGACCACCTAGTGAGGTAAAGTAGGTTCCATTGTTGCTAACAATATATATAACAGCAGACCAATGTTTGACAAACTGGATCCCAGTTACTAACAATATGTTATAGCAGGCATCTTGTGGCAAACTGGGTTCCATACGTACTAACAATGTGTTTCTGCCGACCATCATGAGGCATAAACTGGGTTCTACTATTGCTAACAATATGTTACAGTAGACCATCTTGTGAAAACTGGCTTCCATTGATACTAACTATATGTTACAACAGACCATCATGTGACATAAACTGGGTCTTCACTGGTTTACATTCTCTGAGTATTTTGGGTTTCCTGTACTATGATGGGCATAGATCCCATTCCTAAGTCACGTTACAATTAGAGTTTATGAAACTGGTATTGCTTCAGTCTTTAATGTTAGTCAGGATTGCTCCTCTCAGCAACCATAATGTGCTCAGAATTGTCCCCTTCTGTTATTCATACAGGGTACATGTATTGGTGGGATATATAAGTACAACTGTAAATTCTTTTTTATTAGACCTGTTGCTCCTACTACTATTGCAAGTGTCTTGGTATCCTTCTTCCACACTGCTCTAGTTTCTGCTTGCAGATTCTGATATTTTATGACATGGTGTTTCTTTGTATACAAGACACTGTAATCACTGGTTGTGACTATTTCAATGATTAATGTTACTTTTGTAATTTTTTCATAGACTACTATATCTGGTTTTCTTATATTTATTTTTTGACCTGTTGGTAATGGGTGATCCCATTTTATATAAACTTCATCTTTCTCTACAATGCTTTGTTGTGCATGTTTCTAATGTTTCTTAGCTACTTCTATAAGGTAATGGGTTCCATTGTTACTAACACTATGTTACAGCAGACCATTTATAGTGAAGTCATTTCAGATGAACTAAATGGTGTCTGATGACCTCAAAACAGGAGCAACTGAAAGGGCAGAGCTAAATGGAATAGGGAGGGTTATATTATGTAAGGGCTAACTGATTACTGTTACAATGCTATATAAATACTTGTTCATGCGCTACTGCACATAATAAATAGCATAAAGCTTAGACGTGTACAGAACATACAAGGGTGTAGTACTCTACTGAGTACATTTTTTTCAGAGCATCAGATCAACACGACTTTCTTCAGGTCATATTATGTCTACAACTGTAGAGTGAATGCCTTTAACAACAGGTACAATATTGCTAATCAAAAAACAATATTTTAATAGTTTTAGGGGGAACAGCTGAAAATGTTACTTGCATTTATTAAGTGCTTGGGGGGCAGAATTTTGAGAGCTTGTCCATTTTTAACTGCCAGGTATTTAAGGGGGCAGCATTTAGAGCTTGTGAGTACAAAATGGAATTTGCTTGCTACACCCCTGAGAACATAGATGTATACAGTGGCTCATACATGTACAGAAAAATATACACACACACACACACACACACACACACACACACACACACACACACACACACACAAGACACACAAACTAAACCATACCAGCAAATGTTAAACATAAACCAGCCAGAGGCGGCCTTATAGAAGCATCTAGTTTGTTCACATTAGTGCCATAACATTTAAACATCTCTATCTCAATAAGTAAAGAAAATTCAGTATACAAATTCAGGAAAAGAGGTGTGTGCACCACTTAGACATCAAAGAAAGCAGTACAGCCTTATAATGCCAACCATCAGGGATGAGTCTGGCAAAAGCATTCATACAATTTCAACCTCATAACAACTATCTGACTGCTTCGCAGTCTAAAGCCTTGTACATGATGCAGACTTCAGGCCACACTACTGAAAGTTGCCAAATATATACTTGACATATCATACAGAAGTCCATAATGCTGAAATACTGCTGTATATGAAATGGGATGAAGTAACAGCTGGAGAGACTGAACCATTAAGAAAAGACACTAATTGGAAAACACCAAGCCCAGATGTAGTACCTAACTTCTCAGTAAAAGTATTAACATCTTTGCACAAAGATTTAGCCACTAGTAAGAACTATCTATATGCGCACCCTGAACAGACACCATCCTGGCTAACAACAGGAAAAGCAATGCTCCTACTTAAGAGTGAACCTGCAAGCTCCCTAAAAATTATAGACCAATAACTTGCCTTCCAACTATGCATAAACTATACACCGGAACTGATGCCAACAGAGTTTATAGTCATTTAGAAGAAAACTCAATCATGGCAATAGAACAAAAGAGCAGTAAAAGAAAGTCATATGGAACAAAGGATCATCTGCTGCTAAATAAAGTCATAATGGAGAACTGTAAAAATGGGAAGAATCTAAGTGTGGCATGGATTAACTACAAAAAGTATTTGATAGTATCCCACATTCATGGATAAAAGTGTGCTTAAAAATGTATAAGATACATCCAACACTGATTAACTACATTACAATGACTATGAAACAGTAGCAGACCACTTTGCAATTAAGCCATGATAAAGGACAAATTATTATTCCAGGGATAAAAATCCAGTGGGGGATATTCCAAAGTGACTCCCTGTCACCTCTGCTATTCTGTCTTGCCCTTAACCCATTAAGCTGTCTACTTAACAGATTAGACCATTGCTATAGTTTGGATCCCTGAAAACAACAAAGTGTAAATATTTCTCATCTTCTCTTTGTCGATGATTTAAAACTATATAGCACAACTGCAAGTAGTCAAAACTTTTTCAGATGATATAAGAATGTCATATTGTCTTGATAAGTGTGCAAAAGCAACCTTTAAAGCAGGAAAACTGGGACAAGAATGTGATATAAAAGAACTTGAGCAAGAGGGAGTGTATAAGCATTTGGGAATTGATGAAGGATCAACAATAAAACATGAACAAGTGTGAATAAAACTTACTAAGGAATATTTTACAAGAATTAAATTGATCCTGAAAACAGTGTTGACATCTAGGAACAAAATTCAAGCTATGAACCAATTTGCTCTTCTTGTCCTAACTTACAGTTTTGGAGTGATTGAATGGCCCCAAAATGTGTTGGATAGATTAGCTAATAAAACAAGAAGGATGCTTCATGCTCACGGAATGAATTAAAGCCGTGGTGCAGCCGTTAGCATTGTCGCCTCACAGCAAGAGGTTCTCCTGTTCGATTCTCGGCTGGAGCGCCTTCTGTGTGGAGTCTGCTTGTCCTCCCCACGGTCGAGTGATGCTAAAGACCTGCAGGTAGGTGCGAGTGTGAATAGGCATGCCTTTGTTGAAGGTTGGGCATCGAGCTGGCAACTTGGCACCGTATAAATCCACTGCCAATCATGAGCAGACCGGAGTTCCACTGTGGTGACCCCTAACCGGGAAAAGCCGAAAGACATTAGTGTATACCAAAATTGTATGTTCCCTGTTCTGAAGGAGGTATGGGCCTCCTTGAAATTGATTACATGTATAGATCTGCAATCATGGGACTGGACACATATTTGCTGACCTCACAGTACCCAAATGTAGTGAAAGTTTTGAAACATGAGGAGAATAAATCTAAGATGACTTCCCTGCTTAGTCTAGCAGAAGCATATTGATGTCAAGCAGGAATGGAAATCAAACCAGAAGTAGATAAAAATCAGGCAGCAACTGAATGTGCCAAAAAACAAAAGAAAGAATATAAGGTGAAGCATCACATGAGAAGGCAAGAGATGTGGAAAATGCATAAATACAGTTGCAAGTATAGAAAACTTCTGGAAGAACCTCATGTAGATCAGGATCAAATGCAGGAATGGTTAAGGAGAGGCAAAATCAAACCAAACGATGAAAGGTTAATACTGACAGGCCAAGATAGTGGGCTACACATGTTGGTTTATAAAATCCACTGAATATGTGGGAGAAACAGACAAATGTAGGTTTTGTAAAACAGAATTGGAAACAGTTGCACACCTCTTTGCTGGGTGTGACATACTAATGGCGGAAGGGCTGTATACTGAAAATCATAATAATGTGGCAAGATTGTTGCACTGGGGATTGTGTAAACATTATGGTACTGAAGTAGCTGAAAAACACTGGAAACATGAGCCACACAGCATCATAGAAAATGATGAAGTCTGCATCACATGGGATCACCCATTATCAACAGTTCAAAAGATAGATGCGAGAAAAACAGATATAGTGGTCCATGAAAAGAAGACAAAAGTAGCATTGATCATTGAAATCCCTACACCCAGTGACTACGGTGACTTGCACAGAGAGAGACACAAAGTCATAAAATATCAGAATTTGCAGGCAGAAACAAAAGCAATGTGGAAGAAAGATACCCATACAGTTCCAATAGTAGTAGGAGCAACAGGTCTTATAAAAAAGAATCTACAATCATATTTAGAGATGTCACCAATACATGTAACTCCATACGAATTGCAGAAGGGGTCATTACTGAACACATTATAGGTGCTGCAAAGAGCACTTTTGGCTGACATCAAAGACTGAAACAATACTAATTTCAAGAACTTTAATCATACTTTGACTTAGGGATGGGGTCCAGTCCCATCATGGTAATAGAAACCCAAAAGACTTGGATTAATTAAAAACTGAAATACTGCTGTCTTATATTTTGGGCATGTACTTTTATAATCCTGTATCATTAAGAAAGTTAATAAAAATGTGTGCACCTCAACGAGTTGTGCAACAAAAAAGGTAATGCATTGATAAAGTGGAATGTATCTGGAAACAGCTACATTTTCTATATTAACCAGAAATGTGAATGGCTTTGCTATTATAGAGAAATGGCAAAGATTATTATCTTACATACAGATGAGAAAGATGTAAATAGAAATGTTGCAAGAGATACATTTAGACAGAGCTGCATATGTGAGCATAATAAAAAAAAATTCAAGGTGAAGGGTTACACAACTGAATACCAGGAACACATGAAGAGGAGAGCGATGTGATTACTATGGAGAGGGGTTCCATTAGTTTATACTGGAGGAATAAAAAATACGGCTGACATTAAAGGTTTGTGGAGTGAGGGACTACTCTTTAGGAAACAGTATGCCCATCCAAGACTGTAGCTTTAAATATAAATAATGATGACAATACACTTTCAGCAAAGGATCCTAATTATAGCGAGAGAGATTTGAATAGATCTGTAATAATGAGAACATAACAGGGGGCCCAAAGGAGAGTGACCATTACTAGACAGTCTAGATGTCTATGTTTAAGGAAATAATGAAAGAATTCAGGATGTAGGATGTTATGCTAGTAGCCTTCAGAGCTCAAGTGGAATTTACTTATCCCATAAGTATAAGAACTGGGCCAGATTGGAAAGATCTCATATAACACAAGACCATGCTCATTTGCTTGAGAGGATAGAAGTACATTCAATTATAATATCCAGTCGTGAACCTATAAAGGTTAGGGTCAGGGCTGATGGTAGCAAGAAAAGAGGCATTTATTAAAAAGACAAACATTTAAGGATGATAGCAGATAAGATTTGGGCAGTATTAGAAAAGGTGGAAAATAGGTCAGAAGAAATTTCAGGTGCTTGGGAAGAAGAGAAAGGAAACTTTAGAGATGTGTTTTAAATAAAAGAAAGAGATATATGAGAAAATGTTAATAAAATATCACGAAGGGTTGACGCAGGTTAAACCTTTGCATATTAATTTAAAGAACCTCACTGATAAGGAACGGGATCAATTCAGAGGGGCCAGGTAGAGTATCGAAGAATATTTAAACATATGCATGAGCATGGAAAAGTGGCAGTTAGGCAGTTATTCTAGGATAATTAGTCAAGAGCACAAAAACATTTTAGTGCAGGGGCTGAGGAGGAAGGAAGTAGAACACTAGTACAGCTGGAGGATCCAAAATCAAAAAGCCTAGGAAAGACTTAAGGAATACTTGTAGTATTTTATGAGCGTCTTTACAAAGGCAAAGAATGTTTGGCTCCCTATTGAAATGTTGGCACTTGAAAAAAAGACTGAAAACCCTGGAGTAAAATGAATCTCAAACATAGTTCTTCTCCTCTAAACTTTTTTTTTTTTTTGCAAGGATAAAAGACCCCTTGCAACCCTCAAATGTGTATATAACTCTGAGATCTCCACGCCTCAGAGAAAAGGAAATATTCCAAGAAATGGCCATCTCAGACTTAGTATATGTAAGTCTACTTTTTCAGCCATTCAGTCTCTGTGTTTAGGATTCCCTCCAGTAGGTTTGGTATTTCAAATGGTTCCCCAAAGAATGAGGGGATCAGGATAGGACTTCACTGGAGAATTTCATGATTAACTTGAGCTTGTCAAAGGTGGTGGAGTTAAAGACTTAACAGTTAACTGAAAGAGGAGAGAGAGAGAAATAACAGTAGTTATGGGCATTCAAGCTACAGGCAGGGCACCAGAGTTGGATGGTACACCCATAAAAATCTGGAAGTCGGGGGAAAGACTCTAATAAGGAGATGGAAGGAATTATGTAACAGTGGGGTTGACACTTGCATCCTTAAATAAAGCAATGGTGATGGTGATAATTGTTCCTAAAGACAGGAAAAAATCCTGCCTCATACAGGCCGATTTCAATATTCAGTCATTAATACAGAGTATTTATGTCTATAATTGCGGAAAGGTTAGCAATAGTTGCCAAAATTGCTAACCCTAGTTCAATGTAGATTAACTGCCATCTTTATTAGAGCTCTAACAATTCACAATGATAGAGAGGACAAAACAAAAAGTGCCATTACTACTGGAAAACCTAGATACACAGAAAGCTTTTGATAGAGTAACTTAGGAATATATGTGTAGGGCAGTGGCTGAATTTGCATTTCCTACTGAAAATTTTGAATTAATAAGGAAGATACATACGGGGTCAGAAGTAAAGTTAAAAGTGAAACTATATTGTCTGATAAATTGGGTTTATTTAGTAGTACAAGGTAGAGAGGTCCTTTTTTTCCACTGCTGTTCACAATAAATATAGCACTTAAAATAATAGGTGCAAACAGCACTGTTTGTGGATAACAAAATAAAATATTTGACAAGTCCAGAACAAGATGCCTCAATTTGTGAAACATTCTGAGGCAAATCCAAACGTTTTGGGGTTATAAAATAAAAATAAAAATGCAGATAAAATTAAACCCATATATGTAAATTATATCCCTCTATCCATCCATCCATTCATCCATCCACAACCTCCTTTCCCATTTTGCACAGTGGCTCAGGGTGTCACTTCAACAGTGACAATTATCTAGAGCCAGGGTTCACAATGACAGGTGGTTAACCCTGCCACAGCTGTTTCTCCATACAACTCACTCATATGCACACTCACACCCATGGCCAATTTAGAGTGCCCAATCCACCTACTGCAAGATTTTGGAATGTGAAAGGAAACTGGAGCACCCAGAAGAAATCCACATGAACACAGGGAGAGCACACAGACTCAGCAGAGAAGGAACAACAGCCAAGAATCAAACCAGAGAACCTCTTGCTCTGAGGCAACAACGATACCCACTGCACCACTGCTCCACTCCATATCTGTAAATGATATACCATGCATGAATTAGTACAGCAATTCATGTACATTTTGCAGGGTATGAAAAAAAATAAGTATCTAAGAGTATGGCTTAGGAAAGACCAACACTAGCAAAGGAGATGTGGAAGGGAATTATGTAGAAGACATTCAAAAAGAGTAAGGCAGTGGAATTTCTTGATTATGGATCTGTATAGAAAGATACAAGTAGTGACAATGTTACTTTATTTGCTTACTAGGGTAGAGCACTGATTTCTATGGACCTTTTCCAGACTCTGGAGTGCTGTCTGGTAAAGTGACTTTCTCAGAGTCACACAGTTAGGCAATGGAGGCTGAGGGAATCAAACTTTGTACCACTGGAACACAAGAAACACCTGGCTAACAGTTCCTTAATCCTCTGAGCAAACTGCCAGACTAATGTTTTTGGTTCCTATGTTTCTATATATTAGCCAGCATTATTTCTTTCAACCAGATAGTAAGTTAATGCAAACAATATATAAGGAACTGAAGAGCTTTGTTTGGAAAGGAAACAGGCCGAGAGTTTAGTGAATAACATCATTGAAGTGACAGAGCACGGCTGAATGGTGTTGTCTAATTTAAAGGGATATTTTAAGGCTACACAGTTAAAGCTATTATACATATAACAAGCAGATGGGTGTAAACCAAAATGGAAAGGTAATAATAACGAGGCAAGCGGGGTCTACTACAAATAGTGAGATTATGTTACTGGAAACAGTGTCTTGGGGAAAATAAAAATAACCTCACAGAATATTATTAATGTAACATGGCAGAGATTATACTGAAAAATAAGCTAATGACAAGATGGAATGAGGAGAATTTGACATCAGGGTACCAAAGTAAAAGGATAGAAAGTTGGTAGGAAGCAGCAGGAAGTAACTGGAGAGATTAGCCAAGGAATCAAAGCATTAGAAACAAATTATCTAGGGACAGGAAGAAAGAGAATAGAAGGGAAGGAAAAGATCTGTTTGGATTACATGATATGGGTGGGTTGCCATATCAGGGAACAATAGAAGCATACAGACCGGGGGTGTACAACCTTTTTATCTCAGGGGCCACTTACCAAATAGTTCAGGGACCACTGACCATACTTCACAAGGTTTCGGGGAGCCACATTACCATGCCCAACATGTATCTGTCCACTCAAAACAGTATGTTGTAGGACATACATAGGGCCAGATAAAATGCTTTGGTGGGCCAGAAACATCATTCTTAAAATGTCTGCTATTAAAGGACACACACACACACACACACACACACACAAAATGGTTTGCAGTGTATGTGACTGAAAGCAACAAATTTATTTGCAATGGTATCTAGTAGTCAGTATGTCACATTCAATGATTTGTTTCCATTCTTAATTATGAATACACACCACAGTAATATCTGCATTAATAACTTGAAACAGAAGGAAATTTTATACTACCTCAAGGTATCAAATGAAAGGGAAAATTATACTAAAATGCTCTGTACTAAAGCCAGTGTCTAACACTATAGAGTAAATGTTTGTTCTTTTCTTACCAATAAAAATACGCTTAAATGTCATATTTATGTAAATATTTTAGGCTGTGTTTACTTGAAAGCATTGTGGAACAGCATTTCAGAGGCCCATTCAGCACAAAACTTTAGAAAGTCTCAAAACAGAAATTAGATGGTCAGTAATCTAAAATACTGTGATTTGCTATCATTCAAAATTGTGAATACGTACAATATTAAGACTTGTATTACTGCTGTGTCCTACAGTGACCTTATGTGGTACTTCATGGTATCAAATGAAAGCTTACTGCTACTTGATGTTTAGCTGCCACGACATTACAGATGTTTATACCTGTTTAGCAATAAATATATTTATGCATATCTGTATACTTTATGCAAACTCAGACAGTGTCCACATAATAGCATTGTGGTACATTTTATAAGACAGCTCAGCACATAGGTCAGAAGTTCCTGCTGACCCATATACAGGGTTTAGTATTTATGCATTTATTTGTCTTTGTTGACTGGGGAAGTCCAAATGGGCAGAATTCACATTCAGCGAAGGCTCAGGGAGAAAAGCTCCATCACAGAACATTATATTACAGCTACAGTCTGGATACTTGAAGAATTTTATAACTTTGTTACAGTTTTTTTGCATCAATATCAATGTTACATGCTAGTTATATACAATACAACAAGACTGTTTACCATAATGTGTTCAAAGGTATGGCTATTTACATTATAGTAAGGTTACAGTCAAACAACTTTGATAGATCACTAGAATGATGTGGTAAATAGATGCATTTCTAATTGAGGGCAAACCTTTTATGTAAATGAATATATTGTTTTAACATCTGTACAGACAGACTGATATTTTTGTAGACAGCCTGCTATATTGTTTATGCAGTACTTATGGTAAATATATAAGCAGAAGAGACTAAAAGTCTAAAATGTCAAAAGAAGAATGGATGAGTAGGTTAGGGAGAAAAATAGGAGAAGGGGAGTAGAATTTAAGAACATAGGAGGAAAAGTTATAAACAGGATATACAATGTCTGTGGATTCAGTTTGAATACTTGGATGAATTATTTGTGTTGTTAGTATTTAGCTGGACTTTTTCATTACAAATGAAGGTATAACCACTGTTCCTATGATGGCTTATTTTGTTGGTAAAATGTATTAGCTAAGTTTGGATACATTATTCAAGTACACCAAAAACAAATCACTTGGAAAAAAAAAAAAAGAGAAACTTCCAGAACTTCATCAGAAATAAAACTTCAGTATACAATCACACTTTAAATACCCACTTCTAGTGACATCATCATCAACTTACAGCAATCAATTAAAAAGACAATTTAAAAAGTCTATTAGAACAAAGTAATAAACCAGTTAATGGAGGTCTTCTCCTCTATAGTGTCAACACTGTGATTTTGGTGTTGACACTTTTTTCAAGCATTGTAAATATCTGTTTGAACCAAAAGATAGATACAACTGTAAAAGTACAGGTTTAGTACACCTAGTCATTTGCAATTCTTGTTTTAATTTTTATGTAGGCAAAACCACAAGGGCCCTAGGATGTCATATGAGAGAACATCTTAGAGCAATTAAAAACAAAGATTTAAATAATGCTTTAGCAAGACACAGCATGTGCTGTGAGCAATTCCACACATTTTATTTTTTAGTGTTACAAAAAGTTAATTACAAGTAGTTTCATAGACTAGTTTAATCATTTTTTAGAAATGGTGGAACTTAAATAGCAAGTGTTTTAAAGAGCAGATGTTCCACCTGGAATAAATTAAACAATTTCAATAAAAAAGTCTTTTAAAGTACAAAATATAGAATATTTAAATTGATGTATAAGTTGCTTTAACACAGAGTAACAGGGAAGTTTGATGGTTGCATTTAATTAATTAGTTCACTGTCTTTTTAATTGATTGATGTAATTTGATGATGATGTCACTAGAAGTGGCTATTTAAAGTGTGATTGTGCACTGAAGTTTTATTTCTGACGAAGTTCTGGAAGTAAAAGGAACAAAAGCACTAAAATCGACTCCTGGTGGTTCTTTTGAATGTGTATAGCAGTGACAGTGGTGTCTTAACCTTTTGATTTTTACATTTTTCAAATATTTCTGACAAGGGGGAAGAGGATTATTATGGATCTGCAGTTGTTTCACCTTTATGTAAAGGTACAAAATAGAAGAAAAGGTCTATGCTAGCCAAAAAAAACTTTATGTAAAGGTATAATACTTTTTTTACAAATGGTTGGGATATATTTCTCGGTTATAGATCTATTTATCAGTACAGAGACAGGAAATGCAATTGCATCAGTGGCCATTTTTAGGTATTTGAAGGGGAATTTATCATCAGCAGGGGTGAATGGTTTTAGCTTAGGTAAAAGTTTTCTAATAAAGGAGGTTGGTGCTGGGTTACATTCAAAATGCTGCAGATGATTATAGCAGGACTGAGGTGCTAGAGGGTAGCAGAGATATTAGTGTTTGTGAGGGACAGTATTATCTGTATCAACTAGTTATTAAACTATGTGGGGATTAAATCGGCAGTGTTGTTGGACATGGAGGAGAGGATGGTGGTTTGGCCGGAATGTAAAAGTTTACTTATGGAAGACCAGAAACATTTTGGGTTGTTCTGAAGTTTATCCTGGAGGTTGTTGCAATTGATCTGGTATTCTGTCTTGTTCCTAAGTTGCAGAAAAAGTTGGTATGTAATTTGTGCTCTTTCCATACTTTATCCTGTTGCAGCATTAGTTTCTTAGTTCCCTTTGTTAACCATGGTGCAGGTTAGATGTGGCATTTTTGTATGTATGGGGCAAGGTTACTAAGGATTTATATGAATATTACATTGAAGTGTTGACTGCAGTGCCGAAAGCCATGGATTTTAATGTGGTACGGCAGCTGTAAAATTCTATCGTAAACATGGTAAAAAGTTAAAGTAGGAAACTTCCAAATGGTATTTATTTACTATAAATCATAGACAGAGAAAAAGCTGCTATAAGAGAGATAAAATATATGGTTCATAGGTTCTTTGGTAGGTACTAGGCTATCTGCCCAAAGGCATTTATAAGCCTAGCCAGAGTGTGTCAGCTTTCGCCGCCCCATTGATTAATTAACTGATCCACTGTCAAGCAGAGCCAATGAAGTGATCCCAGGGGTGTATTTTCTGTTACCCATCCACTTGTCAATGTTTTTCTTGAAGAGTGTTAGTGAGGGGCTCTGCCTAATGCAGTTTGGAGTTTTGTTCCAAAGCACGGGGAGTCTCTGTGACAGGAATCTATCCCTCCAGCATGTTCTATTTATTGTTGTGGTGAGGCTTAGCTCACTAGAGTGCGTGGCTCGCAGTGACTTGGATTTCTTTAGGTGGAGCATGTCCATCAATTCTGAGTTGGACATGGCTTTGTAAGTCAGGCAGAGATCACCTCTGAGTAAGCAATATGCCACTGAGTACAGCCGGAGTTTTTTCAGTTGGGCTGCACATTCAGTGTTGGTTGTAAATTGGTCCCTCCAGTTGTTGGAAGTGTCTTGTGAGGTACATCCAAATGGGGCATTGTACTCTATGATGGGTCTGATGAGTGATGAGTAAAGGGGCACTATAACCTCTTTATTTCTAGATGCGAACCCTTTAGTAATTAGATTGGCCACATAGAAGGATTACCTAACTGCTTTGGCAATATGATTGTCAAAGGAGAGATTACTACCTACCTGGGTCCCCAGATCTTTTATTACCTCTTCTGTATTAAGGGGGCTGCCACCTATGTGGTAATTCATGGGTGCTTTGTTTTTCCCAAATGGGATGACTATGCATTTTTTGGCATTTAGCTTGAGGCCATGACTTTGACACCAGGTGTCCATCACAGTAAGGCCCTTTTGGAGGATGTCCGTGTCAGTAGGAGAGTCAATTATGGCTCCCAGTTTGCAGTCATCAGCGAATTTGGTTAGCCATAGTCCTCCTGTGTTTGCCTGTACTTCTGAGAAGTATATGCCAAACAGTAGGGGTCCCAGGACAGAGCCTTGCGGGACACCACTTGTGACTGGTTTAAGGTCGGACCTGGAGCCCGCTATTCTTACCGTGTGAGTTCTGTCTGTAAGCCAGTTGGCAACCCATCTCGTGACATAGGGGTTTATGTTCAGGCTGGTGAGTTTTTCTATAATACCTGAGTGGGGAATGGTGTCAAAAGCCTTGGCGAGGTCAAGGTAGTCTGTGTGAACAACCTTTCCCTCATCTCTGGCCTTTGTGACTGTCTCAAAGAAGTCAACCAGGTTTAGTAGGCATGATCTGCCCTTAACAAAGTCGAACTGGGTCGGGTCAAGTGTTTGGAGGTTCCCAATGTCTTTGTTAATGAGTTCCAAGATGATGCGTTTAATAGCCTTGCAGACCAAGCTAGTCAGGCTTATGGGGCGAACGTTACCAGGGTCAGATGTGGCCCCCCCCTTTGTGGAGTGGAATAACTATTGCTGTGTGCCATTCTATGGGCATGTAGCCTGTGGAGAGGCTGAGGATGAACAGCGTATTTAGGTGGTGGGTTAATTCGTTCTGTAGTTCGTGCAAGACGCAGCCTGGGACACCATCTGGCCCCATTGACGCTGTATTTTTGGCTTTTGAAAGGGCTATTTTCACCTGTGCGTCTGCGATTTCCAGGACACTGCACTTTTCCAGTATTGTTGTGGTCCCTTTTGGGGGTGAGAGGGGGGTGAAGTTTGCACTGAATCTATCTGCCAGGATGTTGGCAATATCAGTAGGTTCAGTATATTTTGTGCTATTTTGCACTAGCTCAGTGCATATCTGCGAGTTGCCACTTAGATTTTTAACATAGCTAAAAAAGGCTTTGTGGTTATTTTGAATCCTTGGCTATTTTTCTTTCGAAGTTAGCCTTGGATGATTTTATGAAGGCCCCTGTTTCTTACTAATACTGATCAGGGATGTCTTTCCTTCTTGGGATTTGCTTTTTTTCTGAACTAGTTTCCTCCTATTGTATAGCCTGTTTATGGCAGGGGTCCACCAGAATGGTTTTCTTCTCTTAGAGGAGTGAGTCTTGGTTTTGCTAGGGATGGCACAATCCATGCATCCTTGTAGGTGCTCATAGAGTGCATTTGTAAAGGTTTCTGCATCTTGGGCAGTGTTATCCTTTAGAGTGGGGGCTGTGAAACTTACCACCTCTGTCTTAAGTAAGATGACGTTTGCTTTAGAAAAGTTTTTTACTGTGGTTTCCTTAGTTGGGGGTGATGGTGTGGTGTGGACATCCAGAATGATTAGTTTATGGTCTGATCAAACCAGTGACGGGATGACCTCCGGTGTGGAACACCTGTCGCCCATGTTTGTGATGACCAGGTCCAATATGTTTTCACCTCTGGAAGGGGAGTTTACCTGCTAATCCAGGGCATTTGAGTTGATGAATTCCAGTAATCGCTGGGCCTGGGAGTTTGTACTCAAGTAGTTTTCCCAGTTAATGGCAGTGTAATTGAAATTGCCCAATATCAGGGTGTTCAGTGGGACCTTCATGTTTTCCAGTGTCTCCAGAAAGGTAGAGTGGTGGTCCTGGGTCATGGAGGGTGATCTGTAGCAGGCCACAATTTGCATTGCAGATTTGCCCAATGTTAGTTGCACATGGATGATCTCAGAGGTATCATGCTGCACCACTAACCTGGAGGTGTAGGTATCCTTGATGAATATGGATACACCCTTTCCTTTTATGTTTCGGTCCGTGTTCTGTGGCCGAAACATATGGTATGAGTTGTAGCCTGGTAGTGCTGGGGTGCTCTCTGGAGCCTTGAACCAGGTTTCAGTTACTGCACAGATGTTGACGTTCTCCATACTGAGGAATACTTCGAGTGCATGCATTTTTAGATTTAAACTGCTGGTGTTGAGTAGCATAACCCTCAGTTTTTTGTTAATTGTGCTGTTTATGGCGGTGGGTTTTACTTTTGAGCCTTGCCTAAAAAAGGCACTATGGGGGCAGCAAGAGCCTTGGCCAGTATTCAAAAGCCTAGGGGGTGCAGGTGCAAGCCATCTCTTGCGAAGCAACACGGCTTGTCGAGCATGTCGTCCCAGGCTGACAGACACTGGATCCCCTTTGAATGATACCAGAAGTTTAGCCAATTGTTGAAACTGATCATTCTTTCTTTATACTGAGGTATCATTCTTGGTGAGGGCAGGATGCTACTCAGGGTCAGGGTCATACCAGCCTGGGCTGCATGATCAGAGAGCTCTTCCATGTCTCTTTTTATGTAGTCCAAGGAGGTATGTCTCAGGGCATTCACACCAACCTGAACAACGATAGAGTCATATTTGTACTTGTTCTGGAGTGACCTGAGTGCTTGTGTTATGTGGTGGATTCTGGCTCCTGACAGGCAGCTAACAGTAACCTTCTGCTTGTCCAGCCTAGTGAGTGGGACATCAGTGTGCCTGACTATAGAGTCACTTATTACTAGTGTGTTAGGTGTGTTATTTCTCCTTAAGGGCTATGATTGTGTGGCACACTGATTTTGTGTTTTATGTGTTGTCTGGTTTGTGACGGGAGGTGCAGGTTGTTTGGGTGTCTGCTTTGGAGCTATCTGATACTTTTGCAGGTTTTTATTTAAAGCCTCCAAGTATGATTTTGTGTATTTTTTGCCAGTGCTGGTTTAGTAGGTCTATGTGTGGCTGGAGGTGTGGTGCAAGTGTTAACCTTCTCCTCTTGACTGTTCTAGTCTTGGGTGGAGACAGCTTAGCCTCCAGTTTGGCTGTATAACTGCATCTCTCGCATATGTTAGTGTCTTGTGGTAGGAGGAGAGGGTTGTCTGTGTACATGAGGCAGTTGTAACATTGCCTCAGGATACCCAGATTAACCAAATGGTGTTAGGAGTAAGCAAACCCGAGTGTGCCTGATGCAAAGGTTTACTTAAAGGGGACAGCAATTAATGAATTAGCTGCAAGATACTTCAGAAAAGGGGTAAAATAGAAAGATTAATGGAAGGAGGAACCAGAAGAAGCACATTAAATATTTTGTTAGTAAGATTACAACTTAGTTACTGAATGAAAAATCTTGAGTTATAAGTCACGCTTGTGAAACACAGAAATGGGGTTATTCGGTAAGCAAGAATGTGCAATTTCTTTTTATGCCAAATTATGAATACGTGCTATATTAATATTTATGTTAATAATTTAACACAAACATGGTACTTCATGATTCCAAATGAAAATTTGCATAATGCTGCAAAAGTTGCCATTGACATTTGATGCCTGCCTACTATCAATATATGAATGAATATATTTATGTAAATATCTCAAGTACTGCCCACTAGATGCATTGTGGAACACAATTTTACAGCCACTGTAGAGGTCAGAAAGGGCTCCTTTGACAAATTGCATAACCATGACAAGATAAAATGTGAGTTATTTTCCAGAAATATTAGGAATATATGTATGCCATGTGTTCATAATTATATTTATATGGTACTCCATGGTATCAAATGAAAGCTTACATAATGCTGAAAAACACTGTACTGATAGTTGGTATCTATCTAGCAGTGTTTTGCAGATATTTACATTTACTGTCAATTAAATTTGCAAATATGCATACAAATTGCAATTATGCAGATATCTTAAAACTGGAGTGACATCTACAAAACTGCTTTGCAGCAAACTGGGGATCACATCTGCATGAACAAAAGACATACTGATAGATGGTTAGAAAGACATTAACTGTTATCATAATCATAATACAGTTAGCATATTCTCTAATTACTTGCTCAATATAAAAGCACTGTTATATCTGACAAAATATCTCCATTGTGAAGAATGTGTGCTGAAGAATTGTCATAATTTAACACTTTTTTCTTTTTTTTGTAGATTTTACATTTTTTGTAGAGTTTACATTTTTCATATATATATATATATATATATATATATACACACACACACACACACACACACACACACACACACACACACACACACACACACACACAAACACACACCCTTGTTGCAAAATTTTATTCTCTGGAATTTTGCTCAGCCAAAAGCAGTCCAGCGAATAATTCCACAAGGGTCAGGAGGTGTAAAATTCCACACATGCTAGGACATACGTAATGAGTTAGCTGTAAGTCCACAATCTTGCAAACACTACAACACACTATTTTTATCTAAGTTACTGGAATGCTTGTTTTCTGGTCTCTCTGTGATCAGCAAATCATCTATATTCTAGATTACTTTAAATACTTGGAACACATCTTGCATTATATTTTGAAAAGAAATGGTACAGAATAACCACTGTAAGGTTATCTCTTTAACATACACAGGCTGCCTTGTGTCTTATTTGTGACTTAGAATCATGAAGTAATACTTTTTGATAAACAGTAGCTAGATCTACTTTAAAATAACACAGTTCCATCACTTAACATGATCATCAGCCCACCCTGTACTTGCAACCTAAATAACAGTCAAGTTTGTAATCATCACAAATATGCATGCTACTGCTCTCTGTCTCTCTCTCTCTCACTCAAAAGTATCCTGACACTCAACCTTATAGAAATGTATATCCCTACCAGAGCCCTAACTCTAACCTTTAAACTCCTGCGCAATACTTAACCTAAGTCCTTACTCCCTTACCCTAAAACTCCAACCCCCAAACCTAAATTCACTGATCACTGCTTAACCCTTAAAATCTCCTCCTTCTTCTCCTTAAACCTAAAACTCCCTTCCCACTCTCTAACCCTAAAATTCCCCTTCATGATCACTGCCCTAATCTCCACTCCCACCCTCTCTTACTACCTACCTAGCTGCTTGCTTGAACTCATATTTGAGTTCAAACATGGGCAGCAGCCAGCATGATATAAAACATGCTTAATTCATTGGTTTCTATATAGTGGCCTTCATGCATTTGGGACTCAAGAGCTTGTAATATGTATGTATTTTATTTTAGTACCGTATTTTTCAGGTTGTTTCTTTAACATTACTTGCCCTTTGTTTTGTTTGGAATACCAACATTTTTCCAACTTTCTCAAAATTCCTCTTCAAAGAAGACTAGTTCTGGTTCATATTACCACTGGCAAAGGTGATATTAAGATTTTTTTTTATAATGAGACAAAGCTTTTTAAGTGAATTAAATATGCTGAGTCCTCAAAGGCATTCTCCAGAAGTACTAGACAGTTGTTTATGAAGCTCTTATTCCTGACCATTGTAGTTTTGTTTGCATTTTCACTATATTTATTGTGCCTGCCAGTACTAAACTCATTAGGCAGAAAATCTGGTGTGGCTGAATAAAAATATTGTTTTAAGATCTTTCACTAAGAACTAGCATGCTCAAAACTGGCAATATTATTGCCAACTTGACAGGAGTGTTAGACAACACAGATCTTATTATACATTCATTATCCAAATATGTATGTA
The DNA here is from genome assembly GCF_019279795.1 of Protopterus annectens. NCBI lineage: Eukaryota > Metazoa > Chordata > Ceratodontiformes > Protopteridae > Protopterus > Protopterus annectens. The sequence continues at coordinate 766,636,171 of NC_056748.1, read as the reverse complement.
TGTAAAAAATGTAATAATTACAGCACTTGGAGAGGCTTCTGCTTTGCAGGGTATTCAAGAGGGACCTGTCAGCTTATTATATTCTAATAGAGAGTTCTTCCTGCAAGACTAATACATTTGGAAACCAGACAGTTAAGAAGTTTGCCATGTTACTACCCACCATTTTTTCTGGCATTCCATGAATTAATTGAATTTCTCATAATTTAAAAAATATTTCCAGGGAAATCTGTCTGTACCTGAAATAAGGAATATGAGAAGAGGTATCTTCAAATGCCAGAATTGCATTTAGAGATAAGTATACTTGCAAATCTAAGTTTGTCATGTATTTAGCTGTGTGTATGCCCTGCATGTCATTTTATATAGGACAATAAGAAGAGAGCTAGACAAGTTAGCCTATGAGCATAAATATGCTATCCAAGCTGGAAATGCATTTTTTACAGTCCTGTTACTGTTCTGTGCTGATTACCTGCGTAAAATCCCAGCAAGTAAGCATCATGGAGTCAAGGAATAGCATGATCTTATGATATCAGCAAGTTAAATGTTCCTTGCATGAATTCTTTGAATATTACTGTAAACTACATCCTAGTTACTAATAAAATAGCACTACAATTGTTATAGTATGAGCAATTTAGCAGCTTTACTGCTTTCATTTAAAAAGACTGAAAAAGAAAAGAAAAATAGAAACATTGCCATGCCTTTTTTATTTTTTAGCATCTCTTTGTGCTAGAAACATTTTTAGAACATTCATCTTCCATAAGCTGACAGAGTTAAGAGGTGGAGATATAAATTCAGCATTAAGTGAGGCCAGGGCACATAGCTGAAGACTATTTTCTCTTTACAGCGACTGTCAAGCATCAAAGCTTCTCTTTCTGCACAGCATGCTGATGGAGGGACATAAGTCTCACTTGGAAAAGGAGCTGCCCTTTAATCGCTATGTATTCACTATTGTAAGGAAGACCTTCTGCATTGCACAACTTATATCTAAATGCATGGTGTTCAGGTCCAGGAATGTAATCATTCCTCTGTACTCAGTTGTCATCAAGCTGATCATTAAATATACTGTCCCATTTGGTATGTATCTGTCCAAACACTTGTCAAGCTTGAGCGACCATGATACTTTCATTGCCTCTGATCTTCACCATTATTTCTTATTAAAAGTAGTGTTCTTGACCTTGGTTAGTGCTCATACTTTTAAGTATATAGTATTAAAATCAGATTAAAAAGTCTGAATGTTAAATCCAGCTACATACACATCATTAAAATGCTTTAACCTCATACAGAGACAGAGAAGTAATACAGATTAAAAAAATATCTAAGGAGCTGGAAAACAGTTTGGATGAAAAGAACGAGTGCCTCATCTCATCTCCCAAAATCTGGAATACAGAAGGACAAATTCTACAGAAGTGTATCACACAGGTACATCGTAACGCTCCTTTCTAGGAGCATTTCACAAAACAAGTGAAGCTAAACAACATTACAGTCTTGGATTACCTTCCAAATCTTGAAACCAGCACCCCAACAAGAACAGCACCAATCATTCCTCCGACAGCAAATATGGAAACTGTCACAGAATACAGAACAGTGAGCTTGTCCTTCGTCAGTTCCTGACCATATCTCTCCACCCAGGTCTCATTATAGAAAGATTTTATAAACTGAAAAACAAAAAGAAAAATGCAGTAGGGTGAATGGATTTATTTACTCTAACTCCATGTTAAAAACAGTTCATACTTGGTTTCTGAGCTACAAATTACAAGGTTAAGAAGCTGCTGCTGATTGAAGACACTAAGTCATTTTTTTTTATTTACAAGGGCCTGTTCTGCTTTCTTTTACAAGTAGGTCAAGTAGTATATGAAAACTTAAAATTATATGCTTTAACTAAAGATCACTTAACATTAAGTCTGCATGCTTGGTTACCTATCAGATACAGTACAAATAATGAATGAATTGCATTAAGTTGTTTCACCTTTCCTTAAGCTGTCCTATGTTTTTATGCATTCTTCAGTTCCTTCACTGTTTCTAATCTACTGCATCATGTTTTTTTATTAAAAGTATTATACAATGTGAACAGTTTAAATGTTCAGCTTTAAAAAAGTATTTAAATTCCAAGCTCATACTTTTAAGTAAATATCTGCAATCAGTCTTTATTAATAAAATCAAACATTATTAAAATTATGAATGATAAATGCCTTATGCCACATCTGTAACAAAGGTATTAGGAACTCTAACATCAGATTATAAATAATGCTTTGAAATTAGCAATGGCATCTATCATACTGGTGTAGTGATCTTCATCATATTTATACAGGCTTTAAATTTGGATTAAAGTATGGAAAACTGTAAAGGTTAGAAAGCTGGACTAAATTCAGTACAGGTTTATAATGTTAGTGATTCTGGGTGGGAACCAGAAAGCTGGTAGTTTGGGCACACTGTAATATTACTCATAAAGAACTTAAGTTGAATGTGCAGTGAAAGGGTTCTTGGTGCAATGCAAGAAGTGAGTTGTGCAAATACAATTATGACAATTATCAGCAATTCAAACACAGGATCTATGTAAACAGTACACGTGAGTAACACCTGTCTAATGCTGTTACAAAGGATACCTTCAGAGTCAGGGTTCTTTGTACTTGTACACAGCATAATACTGATAACCAACAGATATTCAGAGAGAGAAACACTTTCATAACAGTGGTCTGTGTTACTCAGAGGCATAGCATTTCACAGATTATACAGGCACATCAACATGAAGAATACGTTTGATGGGGAGACAGAGGAAAGAGATACCCTTCATGATTCTATAACTACAGAGAAAGAAGGCTTTGTGGTTATCTTTCGAATCCTTGGCTATTTTTCTTTCAAAGTTAGCCGTGAATGATTTTATGAGGGACCTTAGTTTCTTACTGATACTGATCAGGGATGTCTTTCCTTCTTGGGATTTGCTATTTTTCTGAACTAGTTTCCTCCTTTTATTGTATAACCTGTTTATGGCAGGGGTCCACCAGACTGGTTTCCTTCTCTTAGGGTAGTGAGTCTTGGTTTTGCTAGGGCATGATCCATGAGTGCATTTGTAAAGGATTCTGCATCTTGGGCACCACCTCTGTCTTAAGTAAGGTGATGGTGGTGGGGTGTGGACATCCGGAGTGATTAGTTTATGGTCTGAACTAACCAGTGACAGGTTGACCATGTTGGTGATGACCAGGTCCAATATGTTTTCACCTCTGGTAGGGGAGTTTACCAGCTGATCCAGGGAGTTTGAGTTGATAAATTTCAGGAAGCACTGAGCCTGGGAGTTTGTACTCAAGTAGTTTTCCCAGTTAATGGTAGGGTAATTGAAATCACCCAATATCAGGGTGTTCGGTAGGACCTTCATGTTTTCCATTGTCTCCAGAAAGGCAGAGTGGTGGTCCTGGGTCATGGAGGGTGATCTGTAGCAGTCCACAATTTGCAATGCAGATTTGCCCGATGTTAGTTGCACATGGATCTCAGAGGTATCATGCTGCACCACTAACCTGGAGGTGTAGGTATCCTTGATGAATATGGATACACCCCTCCTTTTGTGTTTTGATCCATGTTCTGTGGCTGAAATGTGTGGTATGAGTTGTAGCCCGGTAGCGCTGGAGTGCTCTCTGGAGCCTTGAACCAGGTTTCAGTTACTGCACAGATGTCGACGTTCTCCATACTGAGGAGTTCTTCGAGCGCATGCATTTTGAAATTTAAACTCCTGGCATTGAGTAGCATAACTATCATTTTTTTATTTGTGCTGTTTATGGAGGTGGGTTTGACTTTTGTGCCTTGCCTAAAAAAGGCACTATGGGGGCAGCAAAAGCCTTGGCCAGTATTCAAAAGCCTAGGGGTGACAGGTGCAAGCCATCTCTTGTGAAGCAACGCGGCTTGTCAAGCATGTCGTCCCAGGCTGACAGACACTGGATCTCCTTTGAATGACACCAGAAGCTTAGCCAATTGTTGAAATTGATCATTTTTTCTTTATACTGAGGTATCATTCTTGGTGAGGGCAGGATGCTACTCAGGGTCAGGGTCATACCCACCTGGGCTACATGATCAGAGAGCTCTTCAATGTCTCTTTTCATGTAGCCCAGGGAGGTATGTCTCAGGTCATTCACACCAACATGAACAATGACAGAGTCATATTTGTACTTGTTCTGGAGTGACCTGAGTGCTTGTGTTATGTGGCAGATTCTGGCTCCTGACAGGCAACTAACAGTAACCTTCAACTTGTCCAGCCTAGTGAGTGGGATGCCAGTGTGCTTGACTAAAGAGTCACCTATTACTAGTGTGTTAGGTATGTTATTCCGCCTTAAGGGCTGTGATTGTGCGGCACATTGATTTTGTGTTTTATGTGTTGTCTGGTTTGTGACAGGAGGTGCAGGTTTTTTGGGTGTCTGCTTTGGAGCTTTCGGATGCTTTTGCAGGTTTTTATTTAGAGCTTCTGAGAATGATTTAGTGTATTTATGTGTATTTTTTGCCAGTGCTGGTTTAGTAGGTCTATGTGAGGCTGGAGGTGTGGTGCAAGTATTAACCTTCTCCTTATGACTGTCTGTTCCAGTCTTGGGTGGAGAGACCTTAGTCTCCTGTTTGGCTGTATAATTGCAGCTCTCGCATATGTTCGTGTTTTGTGGTAGGAGGAGAGAGTTGTCTGTGTACATGAGGCAGTTGTAACATTGCCTCAGGATACCCAGGTTCACCAGCTGGACTGGAGAGTACACCTGAAATTGCCCTTTGGTCATGCCTGAATAGTAGGGTGAGCTGCTTAGTCGCATGGTTGGTGAGGGGTGGATAAAGAGCCTTACCCTGCTGGGCAATCAAGTGTCGGGATATATTAGTGCCTGCTATTAGGACTGAGCAAGTGCTGGACTGTAGGATGCTTTTTGAGTGCTTAGGTTAAGAGACTAGTTTCAAGGAAAAAACTGAAGAGGAGACTTAGTGGAGCCGGGAATAATTTAACCATAGCTAGCCAGTGCTGCCCGGTGCGCAAAACCATGCAAACGCGTTTTTTAAACTACTAACTTCTGGGCTGGAACCACTCCTCCAGGGACAGATGGCTGCTCAAAGTTCCCCTCTCTCATAGGTGAACAGAGAAACTTCCCTCTATCCAAGTAAGGTATGGGCAACTCAGAAACTTGTAACACAGCCCTGAATTCAGCACTAGCCAGAAAACTGGACTATACTAGCTCAGAAGGGTGGGAAACAAGAAATGTTTTGGGGTTTTTTGTTTTTTTTTTAAATAAGGCAAAAACAATAAAAACTACACTTAAAACAGCTTTAAATGACTACAAGCAATCAGAAAAGGCTATTGTACTTTAGTGTGTAGCCTACAACAGTTAAACAAATTATTTAAATAAAAAACGACTTTTTAAAAAAGTGCAGGCAGTCAAATAAGTACAATATGTGAAAAACCAAGCTTTTAAATCACAATAAATGCTGGAAAATCAACGTTTAGGCAGAAAACAGTTTAAGTACAGCAAGAAAATACAGAAAACTGATACTTAATCACTCCAAAGACTCTCTTTTAAGCTAGAAGGCTTGTATCAGTTTAAGGCTTTCTAGTGCTTTCCAGTAGGTTAGTTACAGGAACGATGGGAAACAAGCACAGATGTGGTCTTTTAAACCAGATAGTTGAAAGAGATGGACAGCTTCCCAAATGATCAATAAACTACAATTCCTGGGCCAAGAACCACTCCTCTTGTGGTAGACAGGTTACCTAGAGCTTACCACTCCCACTGATAAGCTAGAAGGCTTCCCTCCAACACAGAAAGGCTTGGAGGGCTCAGAAGCTTACCAACAATCCTGGATACAGCAACTCTTTATCTGGACTAGGCTAGTTACAGGAAAGGCGGGAAACAAGCGCAAGTGCAGCTTTCAAACCAGAAAGTTGAAAGAGATGGAAGAAAACTGCCCAAAACGGCCAATAACTACAATTTCTGGGCCAGGGACCACTCCTCTTGTGGTAGATAGGCTACCTAATGCTTACCACTCCCACTGATAAGCTGAAAGGCTTCCCTCCAACACAGAAAGGATTGGTGGGCTCAGAAGCTTACAGAGAGTCCTAGATACAGCACATCTGTACCTGGACTAGACTAGTAACAGGAAAGGCAGACAAAGATAGGTTTAAATATATTTAATAATAAATAATAAAAGAACAAGACAATACTCAGTAAATCAATACAGCAACTTCAGAGTTCAAAATCACAGGAATTATTTAAAACAACATTGCAGGACAGTCTCAAATAAAGAAACCACCTAAACTAATCTTTGCTATATTCCTGAGTCTAAAAAGAGTTACTGTGCTGTAAGAATTTACTTACAGAGCAAGGCAAGTGCAGATGGTGATGATGAGTAGATGTTCTTGCTAGGTCCAAGACAAAATACAGAATGCACTGTCTCGCTCTGAGAGAGTTCTTAAATTAATATCATATATTACTGCTGGGTTAGCTTGGATGACATCACTTTTTTGTCATCTGACTTCAGTTCAGGACGGATGTGTAGAACTAGGGTGGCTTCTGCATTGTTTTGTAAGTGTGTTACTGTTTTCTGTCTTCTAGCAACTGCAAACATCTGAAGGATATGTATTTTTCACACAGAGATGTTAAATTCTTTTAGTTTCTGACAAAAGGGGGTTTAGCCTGGAAACTGAAGTCAGGTGACAAAAAAGTGATGTCATCCAAGCTAACCCAGCAGTAATATGTGATATTAATTTAAGAACTCTCTCAGAGCGAGACAGTACATTTTGTATTTATTCTTGGACCTACCTTGTATTTATTCTTCACCTTAAAACAGTACTGCACCTAAATGTGTTACTTTTTTTTACTTATTTGTACCTGTAGCTGCTAATATTTTGCTTATGTGGAGCTTTTCTCCCCGGGCCTCTACTGAAAATAGACATATATCCAGTTAGACTAGCCCGGTCAACAAATGTAAAATAAAAATAAATAAATAAAAAATAAAAATTAAGAGAATATTAACTTATTATTCATGCAAATATATTTCTTGCAAGGAAAAAGAGAAGTATCAGCATATTTAAGTGGATTAATAAAGGAAGATAGTAGTGTAATGAGATAAATAAAAAATATAAAAGGAGAAACAGAAAGAACCCAGAAACACATTATGAATATTGTTGTAGAGTATCTAAAAATGATTAAAGGAAAAAGAAGAAAATGAAAATAATATGGGAAGTAGCACCCTTTTAGAGTAAGAGAATAAAACATTTGAAAAATATGGATTCAGCTGTAGGACCAGATGGAACAGGATATGAAATATATAAAAATTTAATGGAATGGCAAAAAAGAATACTTTATAAAGATTTTGCATTACTAAATGAAAGTTTCATGTATCGGAACACAAAAGTCAATTAAAAAATGGAGACTGATAGTACTGAATTATAATGACTATAAGATCTTTATGAAAGTAATACAAAAGAGATTTGAAACTAAAATGGAAAGTGTTGTGGAGGACAGTATATATAGCATAAAGGGGGAGGAATGTCAACAATTATTAATGATAGTGAGGAAAATTGTGGATGATATAAATAGAAGATAACAGGCTAAATGTATGATATCAGATCTTAATAAGGCATTTGATACAAAAGGGCATGTAATTTTATGGGTGGTAATGAAAAAATAAATTATACATGTCCACCTATAGCAATAATGAAGTAAAAATTCTAGTAAATGGTTGGTTAAGTAAAGAGGTACATATGAGGAAGAGTGTAAGACAGGAATGTCCAATGAGTTGTATACTTTTTGCTTTAGTTATAAATGTGATTGTATGTAAAATAAATTGAAAATGAAGAAAGCTGGGTATATAATGCCTAAAGGGTTATGAATTCCAGTTTTGCTAACTTTAGCAGATGATATTATAGTAACTGCAAAACAAGACTTTGATAAAAGAAGAAATATTTTGTCTAAAAAGTGCATAGATGCAATAGGGATGACTTTAAATAAATAGAAAAGTAAAGGATTAGGGGATGTGGTTAAGCTGGGGGAAAATATTTTATGATGAATGAAATCTCTGTGTAGGTATAAAATCTGGGAATATGAATGTAAGTAAAATTCAATGGAAAAATAATAGAAGAGTTAAAAGAGTTTTTTTTCTGGAACACATATAGGTTATCATTTAGGAAAATGTATTATTTGATAAATTCAGTATTAATGGGGAAAACAGCATATTTAGTAAGTGCATCTATGCTGTCAATGATATTTGAAAAAGAATTATTGCAATTTTTTTTTTATTCATATGGGATTCTAGACTGCATCCAGTAAAAAGAGAAGTTTTATATGTAAATAAAAAGGGGAGAGGTTTACGGTTAATTTAGTTATATAAATTATTAAAGCAGAGAAATGAAAAATATGAAAGATTAGTTGTAAAAATGTTTAAATGTAAGCATGATAAATTTGGGGGTGTGGTAAAAAGCAGTAAAAGAGAAAAATAATGTATAAATGAAGAGATGAAATGCTATCAAGTATAAAAAAATTAAAACTATTAATGTGCAAAATAAAAATTGATAAAATAGAAAAGGAGAGAAAAGTATGATAAAGAATATAATGATACAATGTTATTAAACCATAGGAAAATATAGCAGAAGGAAAAATTAAAGCTATAAAAAATAAGAACTAAATGGTATAATAAGAAATCAGAATGTCAAGATTTTTTGTGGAGACTGGTGACAGATAAATTACTAATGAAAGGAAACATGTCATATGAAAAGAAAAGTGAAAGAATATGTTTACCTAGCGGGGAAGAGGAAACTACTAAACATGTTTTTTTTTTTTTGAAATGTAAAGGAGTACAGAAATTATGAGAAAAGTTATACAAAGAAAATGTCTTTGAAGATATAAACTACGTGAATAAGATAAATATGGATATGATGGACATTATAAAACAAAAAGTAAAGAATATTTTAAAAGAAAAGATAAAAATGTTTTGTTTTATGGACTGAAAGGATAAATGAAATTATGTTTAATGAAAAATGGATTTTGGCAGCAATATTGAGTAAAATCAGATGGTAGTTATGGAAAAACGAGTGGGGGTTGATAAGGATAAAAACTTGATATTATAAAGTATGGATGTATAATAGTACAGAAGGAAACAGAAAATTGTATATTTAAAAAATTTGTAAATATGTAAATGTTTTGTAAATAATGTAATCCAAGCAGGTGCAGCCTCAGTTTAATTTCTCATCTGAAGGACAGCACATTTAGGAGTGCAGCAACCCCCCCCCCCCTTTATGTTGCACTGCATTATTAGTAATCTAGCTGTCTAGTGTGGGAATAAAACCCACAGTCTTATGTGCCAAAGGCAAATCTGCTACCTGTTGTGCCATTGATACTGCTGTTATTTATTATCTAATTTGTCTAGCTGATGTTTATTGCTTCATTCATTTGTAACAGAGACTTGTTAATATGCACTTAAATAAATGGGAATATGAATTTGAATACCACAACACTCCTGAAATGTGTCAAGGTCAAAGGAGCTATGAGGTCACTGTTTATACACAAATAAAGATTATATTTGACAGTAAATGTTTAATCACTGAAATCAATAAAATTAATGATCATGTTGTGTTGGGTGTGTACATGTTATCTTAGACCACAAAGGGGTTACAGTTATGCTCATTGAGAATGTAGTCTGCCTAACATAAATGCAGTCAAATCTGCACAAATAATGTATTTCTCTTATACTATCTTATGTGATGATCACAAAAGTCTTGTTCACCTTGTCCATGCTGTGTAAGCATGCATACAAGTGCTTCATGTTGATGCAGTATGGGCTGTTCAGAAGTAATATTAAAGAATGCAGTGGAACTTATACTCAGAAAATGTCAATATATGTGTTAAACCAAGCAAATTAATCAGGAAACAATACCATTTGTATGCATATTGTGTATAATATGATTTCCTGTCTAGATCATTTGAACAAATATGAGCATTCTTAAGTTTAAATTAAAAGTCTATGGCTGAAAACAGGCCTTGTTCAAGTCAATATACATTAAACAATAAATAAATAAATACAGATGTCATGCTTTTATGCTGTGGAAGCCCATTCCAGAATGCACTGTTACATATTAAATGCGAGGTTAAAAAGTGCATCCCACAAAAAAAAAATGCATCTATAGTATGCAGATGCTACTCCAGTGCAAATATTCTTTCTTTCCATATATTCCCCCTGCATCTCAAAATCCAGGAATGTTTTCATCTTTTCCTGTTAGTAACATTTTTTATTTACTAAAGACATCAAAGCTTACCTGTGCAGGAGAATTTACAACTGCAAGATTGTATCCATAAAGCAAGGAAGAACCAAAAGCTGAGAGAGCAGCAGCTGCAAAGAGGGATGGATTGAGATGCTGTGAAGAAAACAAGAGAAAGTTAAAGCATACAACAAGTGGTCCTTGAGGTGCCTATATGCACAATAAAAGCCAATAATAATAATTCAAATGAATCAGTACGGTCTATATAACCAAACTGACTTCATCAATTCAATTCCATATGTTATAGACTAGCTTTTTAAAATGGTTGCTGATTTAAGTTTCATACCAAGGCCCCTTGAAGAATGGGAGCTCTGAACATGTGATATTTAAATGTTCAGCTAATGTTTTTTTATAAAAAATATGATAGTCACATAAGGCAAATTAGCTCCACATAGATACACTAAAGTCATCAATTATAAACTGTGCAATCAGCCATACTCTGGATTTAACCTTGAAGCTACCCTTTTCACTATAGGAAGCTGATACTTCTAAGTGATGCTACACTTATGCTAATCTTGTTTTCTAGCATTCACTGAATAAGGGCTACCAAATCACTTATCCTTGACTTTGTTGATATAATAGAGTTGAAAACATATTAACAATCAAATCAAATTTATATTTTATGATACAATATATAGTCTAAATACCTAGATAGCTATATCACCTACCACCTTTCTGTTTCTGACTCTCTTAAAATGTTTAATCTTTCTCCCATTTTATAAATAACTGCAAGCAGTATACATCAAATATTTAATGCATGTATCAACACCCACATTCCACATGCCAAAACTGACACAAACTTATTTAAGACAGGAATGAGTAAAATAACTCTGGTAATTTCAGGGCAACAAGAATAGGGCAGGTAGAATTTGGGCTGAACCTTTGATCTATTTGGGATTAATCAGCAGAATCCTTCACAGAATATTCCCCACACTGTAGACACCCCAAATCAGGTGAAGGTCAAAGTACTCTAGTGGGTTACATTTCACGTGTAGAATTAAATCAATAACTCCTTAAATCTCTCCAAATGTATCATATATAGTTTGGAAACTGCAATTGTACCTGCATAGTATAAAGAGGAAGTGTACCTGTGCATGTGTAGGGTTCAGTGAGATGTGTGATACCACCTCAAGAAAACATTATTCCTATTGCAGATTATAAGATAAGAGAAAAGCTGCACAGCATATAGTTTTCAAGGACATGCACGTGAAGGATTGGGAAATAATTAATTACAAGAAAATGCATGTGATACACACACACACACACACACACACACACACACACACACACACACACACACAAATGCGCACACCCTTAATAAAATGAATGATTTATTTAATCTCTTCCCCTCATCTGCCTTCATTTCAGTTTCATAGCTTTCTTTTCTCCGTCTTCAAGTTTGCAATTACTCAGACATTCCTTTTGGGCAACACTTCTTTTTGATCAAGGTTTTCCAAACAGCCCCTGCCATTATATTGCACCTAAATACTGAATTAATTCCCCTTTTCAGTTTAACTCTTCAGAATATTTAAGCATGGTACTGCATTATGGCAATACCAAAGTCTACTATAGTGCTTTCTCTTATACTGCTCTTCCCATCACTGATGCTAGCTCCTATTTCTGCCTTTCTAATGTTAAACTAGCTTAAAGGCATTTAGCTTGCTGGACCTTTCACCTTGTACATTAAAATGTATCCCTACAACTCTACTCATAGTACTTATTGCCTCCTAGTCAGCTGTATAACTTTCACCGATACTAGAATAAACATAATACTCAAGCATTTGCTTCTAACCTTTTTCCTTATAAAAATGACTCCACATGTTACATTTCTATTAAATTCTTTTGTTTCAGAATACAGCAAAAACAACCTCTTCAAGTGTTTTTCCTGTAATCCATGAACTGTATCTATTCCCCAATCTCACTAAAAGGTCAGGATATTCTCAAAACTGTATATTTGTGACACCTCAGACCCAGCTTCATACAGATCAATTTAAATTTTAAACCATGATTATAAAGTATTTATATCTGTACCAGCTGAAATAATAGCTAAGGTGTGACCAAAATGGATAGGTATGGATAAATGTGGTTTTGTGGAATGGAGGGAAACTTTGGCAGCATTAATAGTACAATGATGATACACAGGGATCCAAAGTACAAGAAAACATTACTGCAGATCTGATTGAGTCAACTACAATTTTCTGAGTAGGAAAAGGGTAGCAGTTTAACTCCTAAATAGAATAAGGAAATGTTAGAGGCAAGAATTAAGGTGGTAGAGTTTGTCTCTAATGAGTTGTGTTTAAACAGAATAACTAGGTAGGGGTGTTCTCCTTCCCTCTGTTGTTTGTTTTATACTTAGAGTCATTGGCAAAGAAAAGAAGGAACTCACAAGTTGAAGGATATAACTGATATGGTAATCAAGAAAAGTTAGCTTTGTTCATCAATAATATTATTTTGTACTTGATAAATCCAGAAAAATATATTTCAGTATTGTGGAACACTTTGAGGAAGCTTCATGTTTCTCCAAGATATAACATAAAAGAAGATAAACCATAATCTATAGTGGTAAACTATGTATTTGCATATGAACTGGTTCTGTAATACCCATCTCATCTCTGTAGGGATATGATAAGATGAAGTATTTAGGAATGCATTAAAAAAGGATTCTATTGGGGCAGCTAAAGATATGTAGGGAGAGACTAAACAAAAGAAAATACAAAAATTGAGAAGATAAAAGCTCTTGATTATGGATATGAATATTGATAGTAAAATGCAAGCACTGAAACACTTTCTAGTCCCTTCAATTTTATATACAGGGCAGGTATAGTATTATCAGCCAGAGAAAAAGGTGTGGACCATAATTAATAAAGAGGTGAAGGAATTTATTTGAGAGGGGCTGAGGGCAAGAGTTAAATGTATAAGTTGTTTCTCCCAATATAACAAGGTGACACAGGACTACCTGGTTTAAAGGTATGCTTTAGAGGTACACAGTTAAGGCTTGTATACATAACACAAACAAAAGGTTACAAATCAAAGTGTAAAGGTATTAAGGTAGGATGAGAAATGGGGGATGGTTCAGGAAATAAAGAAAGTATGATTTTGGATGTAGACCCTTAAGGAGAATAACAACAACCATACAGGAAATTATACTTATAAAGTATCGGAAAGTATTCTAAGAACTAAGCCAACACTGAAATGGTGAAAGGAGATTTTACCAACAAGGATGATGTCAAGTAGAACCATAGAAAAATAGGCAGGATGGGTCTGGAATTTATTGGAAAAAAATAACAAGAGAACCAGGGTATTGAGAATAAATAACTATAGAGATGTAAAAAATGGGATGAGGCCAAGTGGAAGTTTGGATTGCAGGTTAGAGACTGCCTTCCCTACCAGAGAGAGATAACAGAGCTGAGTCTAGAACAGAAGCTGCTGTTAAAAAAAGGATAATTAGTAGGGCATACAAAATTTTGCATGCTAACTATTAAGGATCAATTAGAACAAGTTAAAAAAAGATTGTGAAGAATGGAAAGGCAATATGCAAAGGAACAGTGGGAATACATCTGTATGACTCACAAGTATGCAACAAGATTTAGGATTTTTGCAAGGGAGTGTTTACATAGGTATTTCTATAGCCCAAGCAGACTTCAAATAATTTTTTCTCAGAAATAGCACTCATTGGATGTATGATGGAAAAGAGAGATGTAATTGGGGACATGCCTTTTGGAAATATAATAACTTGGTAGATTTTAAAAATTGACTACAGTGTAATGTTGGCACACATGTTGGGAGACCCACTCACAGAAAATAAGGAAATTATTATTCTGAGCTGAAATATAGCATCTGTATTGCTCAGACATAGTATGACCCTGCAAAGTTTAATGCTGTTAGTGCAAAAAAAAAAGCAACCAGTTCTTTTACATTAAGAAGGTTTGTGGTCTGCACTGTTGTGGCAGGACAGGTAGCTTACATCCTTCTAAGTTGTGAACTGCTGATTGAAGGCTCAGTGTCTGTTATTCTAAAAGTCTATTAGTTCTGATTTAAGTACTTGGGCCTCAGGCCATTTCTTTTACATTAACAAGGTTTGTGGTCTGCACTCTTGTGGGAGGAGAGGCTGGACTCTGCCGAATTTCTGGTTAGAGGCTTATAGTGCCTGCATATTTGAACTGTTTCTTACTGAAATTAGTGTGCCTTGTTTGCTGTCACATAAACTAGATTCAGGCCTGCTGAATCTATCTTTGTTTGTATAACTTGAGCACTAATCCAGGCCTTCTTTTTTGGAGAAGGTTCCCCTGCACCTCAGTGGCAGGAGTGTGCAGTTAACACTTGTCTGATTGAAGACTACAGGAACATGGCTCAGTTTTGAGATTTTGTTTACTGGTTAACTGGGTAATTTGTTTAAAAGCCTTTTCTGATTGCTTTAAGCCATCTAAAGATGTTTTAAGTGTATTTTTACTGTTTGCAGTCATTTAAAGCTGTTTTAAGTGTATTTGTTACTGTTTTTGCCTTCCCACCTTTCTAAGCTAGTATAGTCCAGTTTTCAGGCTAGTGCTGAATTCAGGGCTGTGTTACAAGTTTCTGAGTTGCCCATACCTTGCTTGGATAGAAGGAGGTTTCTCTGTTCACCTGTGAGAGAGGGAGCTTTGAGCAGCCATCTGTCCCTGGAGGAGTGGCTCCAGCCCAGAAGTTAGTAGTTTATAGGCCATTTTGGGCTAATTTCTCTCTCTTTCATTTCCCTGCTGTAAAACCTGCATTTGCATGGTTTTCCACATCCGGGCAGCGCCAGTTAGCTGCGGCTAAATTATTCCCGGCTCCACCAAGTCTCCTCTTCAGTTTTTCCCTTGAAAGTAGTCTAACTCTAAACCTAAGCACTTAAAAAGCATCCTACAGTCCAGCACTTGCTCAGACCTAATAGCAAGCACTAATATACCCTGACACTTGATTGCCCAGCAGAGCAAGGCTCATTATTCACCCCTCAACAACCAAGCGACTAAGCAGCTCACCCTACTATTCAGGCATGACCAAAAGGTAATTTCAGGTATGCTCTCCAGTTCAGCTGGTGAACCTGGATATCCTGAGGCACTGTTACAACTGCCTCATGTGCACAGACAACCCTCTCCTCTACCATAAAACATTAACATATGTGAGAGATGCAATTATATAGCTAAATTGGAAGCTAAGCTCTCTCCATCCAAGACTGGAACAGGCAGTCATAAGGAGAAGGTTAACACTTGCACCACACCTCCAGCTTCACATAGACATACTAAACCAGCACTGGCAAAAAATACACATAAATACACAAAATCATACTTGAAGGCTCTAAATAAAAACTTGCAAAAGCATCAGAGACCTCCAAAGCAAACACCCAAAAAACTTGCACCTCCCTTCACAAACCAGACAACACATAAAACACAAAATCAGTGTGCCGCACAATCACAGCCCTTAAGGTGAAATAACAAACTTAACACACTAGTAATAGGTGACTCGATAGTCAGGCACACTGATGTCCCACTCACTAGACTGGACAAGGAGAAGATTACTGTTAGCTGCCTGTCGGGAGCCAGAATCCACCACATAACACAAGCACTCAAATCACTCCAGAACAAGTGCAAATATGACTCTGTCATTGTTCATGTTGGTGTGAATGACCTGAGATGTACCTCCCTGGACTACATGAAAAGAGACATGGAAGAGCTCTCTGATCATGTAGCCCAGGCGGGTATGACCCTGACCCTGAGTAGCATCCTGCCCTCACCAAGAGTGATACTGCAGTATAAAGAAAAAAATTATCAATTTCAACAATTGGCTAAGCTTCTGGTGTCATTCAAAGGGGATCCAGTGTCTGTCAGCCTGGGACGACATGCTCAACAAACCTCGTTGCTTCACAAGAGATGGCTTGCACCTGTCACCCCTAGGCTTTCAAATACTGGCCAAGGCTCTTGCTGCCCCCATAGCGCCTTTTTAGGCAAGGCTCAAAGGTCAAACCCACCTCCATAAACAGCACAAATAAAAAAATGAGGGTTATGCTACTCAACGCCAGGAGTTTAAATCTCAAAATGCACGTGCTCAAAGCACTCCTCAGTATGGAGAACGTCGATATCTGTGCAGTAACTGAAACCTGGTTCAAAGCTCCACAGAGCACCCCAGCACTACCGGGCTACAACTCATACCACCCATTTCAGCCACAGAACATGGACGGAAACAAAAAAGAAGGGGGTGTATCCATATTCATCAAGGATACCTACACCTCCAGGTTAGTGGTACAGCATGATACCTCTGAGATCATCCATGTGCAACTAGCATCAAGCAGATCTGCAATGCAGATTGTGGCCTGCTACAGATCACTCTCCATGACTCAGGACCACCACTCTGCCTTTCTGAAGACACTGGAAAACATGAAGGTCCTACCGAACACCCTGATATTGGGTGATTTCAATTACCCTATCTTTAACTGGGAAAACTACTCAAGTACAAACTCCCAGGTCCAGCGCTTCCTGGAATTTATCAACTCAAATGCCCTGGATCAGCTGGTAAACTCCCCTACTAGAGGTGAAAACATACTGGACCTGGTCATCACCAACATGGGCGACAGGTGTTCCGCACCAGAGGTCAACCCGTCACTGGTTAGATCAGACCATAAACTAATCACTCTGGATGTCCACACCACACCACCACCCCCAACCAAGGAAACCACAGTGAAAAACTTTTCTATAGCAAACTTCACCTTACTTAAGACAGAGGTGGTAAGTTTCACAGCCCCCACGCTAAAGGATAACAGTGTCCAAGATGCAGGAACTTTTACAAATGGACTCTATGAGCACCTACTAGGATGCATGAATCATGCCATCCCTAGCAAAACCAAGACTCACTCCCCTAAGAGAAGGAAACCAGTCTGGTGGACCCCTGCCATAAACAGGCTATACAATAGAAGGAGGAAACTAGTTCAGAAAAAAAGCAAATCCCAAGAAGGAAAGACATCCCTGATCAGTATCAGTAAGAAACTAAGGTCCCTCATAAAATCATCCAAGGCTAACTTCAAAAGAAAAATAGCCAAGGATTCGAAAGATAACCACAAAGCCTTCTTTAGCTATGTCAAGAATCTAAGTGGCAACTTGCAGATATGCTCTGAGCTAGTGCAAAATAGCACAAAATATACTGAATCTACTGATATTGCCAACAACCTGGCAGATAGATTCAGTGCAAACTTCACCCCCCTCTCACCCCCAAAAGGGCCCACAACAATACTGGAAAAGTGTAGTGTCCCCGAAATCACAGATGCACAGGTGAAACAGCCCTTTCAAAAGCCAAAAGCACAGCATCAATGGGGCCAGATGGTGTCCCAGGATGTGTCTTGCAAGAACTACAGAACGAACTAACCCCCCCACCTAAACACATTGTTCAACTTCAGCCTCTCCACAGGCTACATGCCCATAGAATGGTGCACAGCAATGGTTATTCTGCTCCACAAAGGAGGGGCCACAACTGACCCTGGTAACTATCGCCCCATAAGCCTGACTAGCCTGGTCTGCAAGGTTATGGAGCACATCATCATGGAACTCATTAACAAAGACATTGGGAACCTCCAAACACTTGATCCAACCCAGTTCAGCTTTGTTAAGGGCAGATCATGCCTACTAAACCTGGTTGACTTCTTCGAGACAGTCACCAAGGCCATAGATGAGGGGAAGGTGGTTCACACAGCCTACCTTGACCTCGCCAAGGCTTTTGACACCATTCCCCACTCGGGAATTATAGAATAACTCACTAACCTGAACATAAACCCCTACGTCACGAGATGGGTTGCCAACTGGCTTACAGACAGAACTCACACGGTAAGAATAGTGGGCTCCAGGTCCGACTCTAAAACCAGTCACAAGTGGTGTCCCACAAGGCTCGGTCCTGGGACCCCTACTGTTCAGCGTATACTTCTCAGATGTACAGGCAAACACAGGAGGACTATGGCTAACCAATTCGCCAATGACTGCAAACTGGGAGCCATAATTGACTCTCCGGCTGACACGGACATTCTCCAAAAGGGCCTTACTGAGACGAACACCTGGTGTCAAAGTCTTGGGCTCAAGCTAAATGCCAAAAAATTCACAGTTATCCCGTTTGGGAAAAACAAAACACCCAGGAATTACCACATAGGCGGCAGCCCCCTTAATACAGAAGAGGTAATAAGAGATCTGGGGACCCAGGTAGATAGTAATCTCTCCTTTTGACAATCATACTGCCAAAGTAGTTAGGAAATCCTTCTATGTATATATAATTATACATGGTCACATTATGAACAACCAGACCACAGTGCAGTTGTACAATTTTATCATCACAGAAGTGTTAATAAATAGATCATCCAGGTCTGAAGGCTGGTTGCAGTACCTATCACCACATGTAGTTGTTGTCTCTTAGACCTTGCTAAAAATCCACTATTTCATCTGGATAACCTTCTTATCATATAGTCAGGTTGACAAACCTTGTCCTATAACTGGGTCAACATCCTTCTATTATTTGAAAATAACCACATTTCAATTCTGTTTTCAACTGAAACTGCTTTCACTGCTATCACTCCTTAATGGTTTTCTCTTAAACATCTACTACAAGGATCAATAAACTTAATTTATTACAGTTGCCCAAATTTCTTCTCAGTCTTCTTTTAATCATTGTAATGAGTTGTGCTAAAAACTCTAACCCTGGGGGAAAAATCAGTTTTCATGCTATTTTGAGATATTAAATTCTGATCGCTCCTCTGAAGTCAGAAAATCTTGTTGAGGAAATGTCTTGCAGATTAGTCAATGGAGCTGCTATGCAGAACTTTAGTAAAACAGGTCACATCACAAACAATAATCCACTATCTTTACTTGCATTAAGATGCACTGCTGTCAGGACAAATCATGTGCTAGTAGCAATATTAGCATCAAGGTTACTGGATAAGTGCAAAAGAGTGTTGTGATGGACTTAAATACCTCTGGGGCACCAAGATGAAAACGTCAGCATGATCCAAGAAAAGCAAATCTACAATAAACATAGTTACACTTGGACAGAATACAAAAGCAGAAGATATAAAACCCATCAAAAAGAAAATACCTGTATGAATAAAACTGTGGCATAAGGTCAACCTGATGGACAAATGAAGAATAAGCTGAAACATGTTGCAGCAATACTGACCCTACTGTGGACCACCTACAGGCCTAGTCCATATTTTCTATGTCCAAAAGTGGTGGTTTAAAAAAAAAATAGCACATCCATGATAAAATACAACATTGTGATTAATACCCATGGGCCATCTAAGCTAACTATGAACACAATTCTAAAAACAACCTCACTCAATGGCTCTTTACAGAAGTCACCAAGCTAAAACAAATTGCCTGTTTTAGTCCCAAAAAATAAATAAATAAAGAATGAAGCTCAGTAAAAATTAAAACAAGATATGAGAACAGTAATATTAAAACAAGATATGGAGAAGTGACTAAACTAGACTATATAATGAATTAAAGCATGAATAATCTCAGTGAAAAGTATAAAAGGATAGGATAGTGATACTAAAATTAGATATGAAAAATGGACTGTAAGGGGAAAGATCATGTTAAGAGCACAAGAATATTATTGGGGATCAGGCACCTGGCAATGAGACATTTTCCTGTGGAACATTTGGTTAGGGACACATGGCTGAAATGACATTCAGCTGCAGAGAAATATGTTTTTTCTTAATTCCTTGTGGGCAAAGAGAAGACTGTCATGCTCACAGTTTTAATAACCAAGTGCATGGCTGCAGAAGAATTAATGAGTGTTGTGCTCACTGTACAGTGCATACTTATGTGACTACAACATGTAGAAGTGTGCTACAGCATGGATGAAATCTTGCATGCTACTGTAGTCACATTTTTGCTCCAGTATGCATTTTAGGTAATGTTTCCTAGACACTGTGAAGGGGTAGTGGTCCACACACCTACCAATTATGAACTCACTGCCCATTGTGCACTGCATTTTTATTGCCACTGACATGTCCACTGGCCAGCCTGCTGCTTATGCCTGCCATGCTACCTGCTGTCTCATGTTACCTTGGGGGTCATGGACATTATTTTCCCCCTGTACCTTTGGTTATTGAAGTTGTGGGCATGGCACTACATTGTTCTCTTTTCTCACAGGGAATTCACTGCAGCCACAATTCTCTCCATCTGAATGTCGCTTCAGCCATGTGTCACCAACAAGATGTACTACAGAGAAATGTCTCGCTGCCTAAGTACCAGAACCCATAGTATTGTCAGCTGATATATACATATTAAATATTACATTTTCCCTTTAAGATCATACACTAGGGAAAAAAGGGGGTTATTCAATGCATCCATCCATAATCCCCTTTCCCCCAATATTGCACAAGGTGTTGAGGTTTCACATCAATAGCGACAATAATCTACTGCCAAAGTTCACATGGCCAGGTGGCTAGCCCTGCCATGGTAATATGTGGATAATACATATACACACACACACACACACACACACACACACACACACTGACATAAAATATAAATATGCAGTCGATTGAAGGAATGAATATGGCAAGTATAGACAAGTGTTATAATATAGCAAAACAGTTAGAAAGAAATCTATTAGCATATAACAATACGAGCAAAAATAAGGTTATTGAAGCAATAACTTTAACTCAGTGAATGCCTGAAAAGTAAACATAAAATCATTATGTTACTGGAAACTTAACTTAAGCAAAAAAATGTAGACTTAATGATCATGTGCCACTTTGTTTTGTTTTTTTACTGTTTCTTCCCTTTCTTTTTGCTGTAATTGCAGTCTCATCTTGTAAAGTGAGGTTTTCTGATTCTAAAATGAACAGATTTTTCTTTAGTTTATTGGACCTATGCTTATTAACTATAGTAAACATGTTTGCATTGGTGTAGTGTGAGCAGAGTCCATGTATGTCTTGATTCCATGTCATGTGATCTACCCTTCTGATAATGTAATTATTATCACAACTTGACAGTTTGTAGTGGGTATGGGTTTGCTGCAGTCTGGAGCAGATTTCAACACATAAATGCAGCATAATTCATCAACTCACAAGAATATAATAGAAAAAATTGCATGTTAAGCAAAGATAGCACTAGTACAATGAAAATAAAATTGTAACAAAGTTATACAGTAGACTGATAAATGACAATACAAACTAATTAACCACTTAAAGTAATACAAAAAATGTTGTTTCATTAGTTAGCTATTTGCAGCTGTGAATGACATTTGTTACACTAGACAGAACTCAATAGTATTTATGCCAGAGATTGCCTTTTGTAACGTATGTATGCCATTGCCCATACGGAAGCAATTATCTATATGGTGTCTCAGAAATAGTAAAAATGTTCTTTCAAATTTAACTTCAAATCCTTTTATAAATTTTGTGATCTTACCTCATTGAAGAGGTGATTCCACAAGGCAGGACCAATTTTTGAGAATTCTCTTTCCCCAATAAAGTTCTTATCAGCAATAACCCTTTCTTTTGGTATCCATAAGAATATAAGTTGGCTCTTTTTATAGGAACTCTGGTCTTAAGAGATGGGGGTAGAATATTTTGAATATCAATGTATTAAGCATGGCGGCCACGGTGGTGCAGTGGTTAGTGTTGCCGCCTCACAGCAAGAGGTTCTTTGGTTAGATTCTTGGCTGGATTGCCTTCTGTGCGGAGTCTGCATGTCCTCCCTGTGGTCGCGTGGGTTTCCTCCGGGTGCTCCGGTTTCCTCCCACATCCCAAAGACATGCTGTAGGTGGATTGGATATGCTAAATTGGCCCTAGGCATGAGTGTGTGTGTGCATATGCCTTCCGTGGAAGGTTGGGTGTCGGGCTGGCAAATCGACACCATAAAACTCCACTGCCAATCATGAGCGGACAGGTGATCTGCTGTGGCGACCCCTAACCGGGAAAAGCCAAAAGAAGAAGAAGTGTATTAAGCATTAATAATTCCTTGCTTTGTACTGGAACATGTACCCATGAATTACCATATAGGTGGCAGTACACTAAACACCGAAAGTGTGATAAGAGACTTAGGGACACAGGTGGACAGTGGTCTCATCTTCGATAACCACATCACCACAACAGTCAGGAAATACTTCTATGTGGCACACCTCATCACTAAGGGCTTTTCATCCAGAAAAAAGGAGGTCATTGTCCCACTGTACTCATCCCTCATTAGACCCATTATAGAATACAACGTCCCATTTGGTATGTACCTCTCAAATCATCTGCAACAACTGGAAAGGCCGCAGAAATACCTCACTAAAAGAATCACAGGCCTAAAGCAGATGCCCTATGCTGACCTCCTTAAAAAACTCCAGCAATACTCTGTCGCATATCGTCTACAAAAAGGCGATCTCTGCTTAACATACAAGGCCATGTCAAACCCAGAGCTGTTGGGCATGCTACACTTAAAGAAATCCCAATCCCTCAGAGCCAGACGCTCCAGAGATCTAAACCTTGTCATCACAATAAACAAAACATGCTGGAGGGATAGGTTCCTGTCCCAGAGAATCCCCAAACTCTGGAATAGATTGCCCATACATGTCAAGCAGAGTGCCTCTTTGGCCCTCTTCAAAAGGAACCTTGACGATTGGATGGGAGAAAGGAAATTCACCCCGGGATCACGTCAGTTAGACAGGGGTCCAGGGAAGTAAATAGTGTGGGAAGAAATAGCCAGGGAATTGTTATGGCTAGGCTTGTATAGGCCCTAGGGCTGATAGCCTAGTACCAACCTATGAACCTATGGAAGAAAGTGTAGCCTCATAAGTACCTCTCAGTGGGGTGTGTTTAAGTTAGCCAAAACAGCAGAACAGCATATCTTGTTTTTCACCTCTTGGAGTTTTTTACATATTGTTACTAAAATGAAGTATTAAGACAAGAAGTGTTCATTCACGTTTAAGAATTAGAACAGTGTGTGACAGGGATTGTCATAACTTTGATAGTAGGAGGTAGGATATTCTGATGCAGAGAATGTCTTAAGAAAACTTTGACAGTTTTGTCAAGTAAAGTCCAGTTATTCTTGGAAGTTTTAAAGATTTTATCTTACTTTGAAACTTTAACAAACTGATGTAAAGCAGGCTAGAAAAATCATTAGCAGATTTTGTGTAAAGTGCTCCATGTGCCCCTTTTATTACAAAGTATTAGTCTGCCTTTGGTTCTTTCATAAGTTGGAAGGCAATATCCAAATAACATCTGGTAGGATGGTTGAGTCATACTTTTCAGGCAGACTCCTGAGAAGAATATTATTTCATCTACTTCATGCTAACAGACCTTTAAGTATTTCTTTCATATATGCAGTTTCTTTGGAATGCAGATTAATGTTGGATATATCACTGAAATATTATCCTCAAAGGTTGAGATTATTGTCTTATATTTCATAATCCTAGAAACTAACTCAGCCAAAATAGTACTAGTTCAGATATTTTCTTGACAAATACAGCTAGTGGCAATTATGCTTCTTTCAGGTCAGTAGGATGACTGCTACTAAAAGAAGCAGACTTTGGTGCAAGCAATTTTCTTTCTAGGTTTAGTTTCTTTGATATTAAAACTTCCAAAAATAACATTCCATCATCATCATGCCCCATGCACAAGCCATCAGCCCCATTCCCTTCCCCAGCACATCCCATCCTAATCAGCCTATCCAATCCCCAAATGTGCCCTAAAAACTTCCTGCACAAATCACACTCGTCTTTCAAACAGGTCTCAATTAATAATAATCAAGGCTTCCATTCCAATCCTCCTCCATCTAATATAATAACTCTCCTCCATCCTCCATCCTATCTTTCAACTCTATCATCTCTAGATAATAACTAACAACCTTCCTCCATCTCTTTCAGACCAGACCACACAGACCTCCATTCTGGCCCCCTTGTTCCTACCTCCTGTAAATAAAGACAGAGACTCTGGCTCCTGGAATTCTGGCTCCACTTCTTCTACTAACCTATCTCTTGATTCCCTATCCCTTGACCTCTCTCCTCTAAAACTACTCTCTCTAAACTATTCTCCTTCTCTCTCTCTCTAATCCTCAGCTATCTTCTCTCCAGACAACAAGCTGTCAAGTGGAATCTAAGCTTCCCCACTCCCTCCTCCACACCCACTGGTGTCCCCCCCCATCCTAACTCCCTCTTTCTCCTTTTCAATATATTCATTTCTCATTTCTCCTTCCAATCCCATCATATCCGATTTTTTCCCCAACTTATCAACTGTGCAGATAACCACCATTCTCATCATGCACATTAATCAAAGGCACTCACTCTACCACCACTCAAGTGCCTTACAACAAACAGCTAGCACTCAATCCCTCAAAAGCATCATCTACATCAATTCAAAAAAAAACATCACTTAAAAACAAAAACCACCTTTTTGATAGTACAAACCACAACCCTACCACTAATAATACACCTCTCACTAAACAGAACTAAAAAAGCCAACTACTATAGAATCAAAAAATTGTTAGTTTAAAGATTGAAAAAGCCACTAAACATAAAAAACCCACCAAACTAAACACAAAACTCACCAAAACAATCACTTTTCATACCACTACATCTATGCTCACTACCTCTCCTCACATTCTCTCTCTACCCTCCCCTCACTCCCTCCTCTGTCCTCTACCTCACTCTCTCAAACTAAAAAAAAACCCTAACAATACTAAACTGTCCAAATTGCCCAAATTGCCCAAATCTGCTACCATCTGTACATCTCTGCACAAACTCACAAGGCTGGCTAGCACATCTTCTCCTACTAGAGCTCTACTTTGCTCACAAACTCATTTTTCAACTTTCTCTGTCCCTCTCCTCCCTCTCTCCCTTTAAAATGCACATGCCTCCATGCTCACAAAGACCTATAAGATAATATAACCAAAACCTAATAGAAAGCTGTACAACCCTTCACTCTCCAGGACAAAACCTCCCTATCCTATGCCCTGGCACAACCTCCCACTCTCTCCCTCCTCTATCCGTATCAACCTCCTGCCTTTAAAAAATCACTGCAACACACATTTAACATCTCATCCTCATGCTCCTGTACCCACCCCTCATAGCCCCTTCCCCACCCCCTCCCTCAACAACTATATATAATATAAATACTAGACAAAATTTAGCCATAACTGTAACATCATATCTTATCATTTGACAATCACACAATCCACTCAGAACTATATATTTACACAACAGCAATGCTTGCTGCTCCTATACACTTAACCTAAGAATCTTTTTTATTCTGCTCATTCATTAGTTTTTTTTCAAAAAAAAAAAACCCAACTTATCACTGTAACTGCTTAACCTTTTTGTTTTTTTCTGTAACCTACAAATGATTGAAATTTTTAAACTGCTGTAAAATTTTTGTACCATTTGTAAAAAGATTTCTCTCTAATCTACAAATGATTGAAATTGTAAACTAATGTAATCTTTTAATCTTTTGTTTTTTTTTTTTTTCCCCAGGACTCATTGAAAAATGGGGTTTTTTGGCCCAATGGACTATCCTGGTAAACCAACTGCAAATAAAAAATAAATAAATAAATAAATAAATAAAATTTTGATTCTGAAACCTGATGCTCCATCTCCTATCTAGTTTCTGCTACCCATCTGATGAAAGGATATTCTACTGGTTTGCATAAACTAGCAGAATACTTGAAGAAATAAAATAGCTATAAATCTCTAGGCAGAAGAAAAAAAGCTGTAGAAATAATTGCAATTCCATGTGTCTTCAATCAAAGAAATATCTGAAACATTGTGAAAATAACCAACAAATCAGGAAAAGACTCAGAGCTAGTAAAATAACACCCCACAACGTATCTACCATCTTGGATTCCCCCAATTCCAAATACATATAAACTTTCTAATAAAGACTGTGCTGATTTTTTGTATGTGTTTTATAGGTTATCATCTGTAAGGATTTTCCAATTTCATATTTAATTCATTTACCAGAATTGATTAACAAAATCTAAATCCTTAATTTTACTTCAGAATTACATCCAATGGAAAAATACATTTCTTCAAACAAATCTCCTTTCTAAACATCTTTTTTAAAAAAATGTACTTTCTTTTATCTCAAAAACCTCTAACCTATTTCATTTTCTTCAATTTTCACATCTCTGGTATAATGCCTTAACACTGGATGTATTCTATTATCCTCAAAAAGAAACTGATCATACCTTATCAGATTTACATGCACTTACCAAGAACATTGAAAATAGTTTAGAAGCATCTGTTATATGTCATTAATATAAAGTATAATTGTGTTCCCTCCCACCATGACTGTTTCACAGTCAATGGTTGACATATTTATATGTAAGTTTCTTTGTAATCATAGGATCATAGCAGATCACTAGGCTAATGGCCCTGGGGCCCTTACAAGCCTAGACAAGAGTTTACCCCCCCACAAAAAAAAAAAGAAACCTCAGTCAGCACCTGTCACCCCATCAATGAGGGAGAAATCAGCTCACATTGTCTGTGTCAGTTGATTTAAAATATGCCTCTGATCCACTGATACTGCTATTTAACTTTCTTGACCAGCGTGGTTTCTCACCCAATCCTTTAGTCCAGGTTTCAAATTTCCTTCATGGTAAGACAGCCATTGTTTAAAAAGTTAACAGTTAAGTGTTACTCAGCAATAAACTACATTCTACAGTACCGCAGACCTAATTTCCAGCCCCATCATATTCTCCTTCTTCATCATCAGGCTCCTTTTTTATTACTCTTTATGCTGTCTTTACTGATAACTATATTATTCAACAGACCTAGTCTGGACATTATGCTAGTTACTACTCAGACAATGTTCTTAAGTAAATGGAACTGGTTTGTTAAGCTTAAACCATAACACCACCACAAAAACAAAATCCATGATTTTTTGGAACTCAACACTGACTCAAAAATGTATGCAATTGTATTAGTTTGGACTCGTCAGGGTCTTTAAATACATTAAGAAATCAATAAACAACCAGTTGACAAACGTATACTGCTATGCGACACACACAAAGGCAATTGCAATAAAGAAGATGACAGCAGTTACATGACGTATAGCTCCAAACCACATAAACTATATGACCAAAAATCTTTAATATTCGGTAAGCGCTTTCACCGCTGTCCGTGGCTTCATCAGACTATATACAAATGTAAATACATATAAAACCTTTTTTAAAACTCTTTATACAACTCATTAACTTCAAATAAACTCCAAAACCAATCAGGTTGTAGCAAAAACACCCAGAAGCTAATCACATCACTACCTTCATGTGATACATTCCTAAATTCTAAAAACAATCCTATATATCACTATATATTAATACATATAAAAAATAAAAATATAGAACATATCCTAAGTAAATAACATTCTGGATTCATATATCATTTAAAATAAACCTGTTTCATTCATCATTTACATCACGATGTGACACACCATGCCCAGTCATTGATTTTTAACTCCAGTGCATAGATATTATAAATTATAAAAAAACTTATTGCCCACTACTTCCAAACCATTGAAACACTGAAATGTAGGACTATACCTTACTCTCAAATTTACATGCAGTGAAAGATCAGGGTATTGAGGAAAATGGCCCTCTGCAAACTTAAGAAAAATAATAAATTTTGACAACTTCTATATTTACCCACTGATTGTGCTAGCTGTAAATGCTGTCTTGATAAAAATTAATATCAAATGGTGGCAAAGCAAGTGTCCCTGTTATAGTAGCTAAAAGATCTTTTCCATTATGTAAACAGGATCATATACTAGAGAATCTTAATAACTAAGACTGCTCCCCTCTTTAATTCCCTTGTTCATCCTATTCTCATTAGGCATTTCCCTGTTTATCAAAATGGCTAAAGGATCAACACTGCCCTTGGATTATTTACATACCTCTCAACTGTTAGGATTTTCACAGAATGTCCAGATTGTTTACGCATATTTTTGGTCTGTTCCTCAAAGAATTGTGGCTTCCTGGTCAATCATTGAGGATTGAAATCATTAAATAATGAGAGACATTTGAGTTTTAGACCATATCCTTTAGGAAATGCCTGCTAATGCAAAACCTGCTAGTCTATCAACTAAGATTGTAAGAGCAATATGTTAAATCTGTCCCTGATTTTGAACCTTTGTCCTCCCATTATTTTTGGCTTTGTCCAGATTTCTTGCACTAAGAGGCTGAGAGGTATTACTCAGAACATAAAATCTATTATGGATACGAGAAATAAAGCCACAAAAAAGTAGATGGGAACCTTCAACACAAATTCTCTATCATATGAAAAAGTTGTACACCTGTATATCTCAGGACAAAACTAATAGTGATGGCATTGCAGACAAAGATATTCTAATAAAATATCAAGTCATATAATTCTAGCTCCTGGACTGGAATATCTTTGTCCTACTCTTAAAAATGCAAACTGGTTAGCAGTCACTGCCAAGTTCAGTCCTGCTGCTTTCCACTTGCACTTTTAAACTTTTCTATAATTAATACAACCCATCTTGAGAAATAAAGGTAAAAACCTCTCCATACTACCATCCAAATTCTGGAAGGTAATGCTTCGATTTTCAAAAGGTTTGCCTTCATCCTTCCTTTTGGCCAAAAGAATGCTATTAGGTTTGTGCTACTAAATTTAACTTTCTTCCCCACAAAGTAAGAAAACTACCATATTACACTTAATTTAGAGAGAGACTCATAATATGCATAGAAGAGACAGAAAGCTGCATGGGCTTCACTGACAAAAGTTTATTTTGTTTGAGCCTTAATTATCTACCAGCCATGGATTATCAAACTGTCACTCAGTTGTAAATAACAATTATGTGTAACTTGTTTTTTCTTTGCATGTCTTTAACTAGATTTTTTTCTTGTAAAATACATGTGTGATATACTTTTCAAATGCATGTATCTTAGATATCCAGGTTTTGCTGTCTTAAAATGTTCATCAGGTATTTCACTATGTATGTAATCTGTACGTTTCAGCATGTCTGTAATTGTCTTTATGGCTGGATCATGGCTGAAGAGAGTCCCACATACTTATTTAGTAACTAAGTAAATACATTTCTATCAGAATGCTTCTTCTGTTAATACTATATGAAAAGAAAGAATGAATACATCTGTTTTCCCCGAGTCCGGCCTCCCTCCTCACTCTTGCAAATAAATAGACTACCAGCCCTCGTCACAGCCTTTGGAATTGCACTACATTACTAGCTTTCAGTGAATCAGACTTAATCGTGTGAATGTTCTCTAGTGACTGGGATCATACTGAGTAAGAAGTAGTCACTTCTGACACTAACAGGTTTCTGTTCCCTGTCCTTTTAGATTTTAGATTCCTATCTGTAAAGGGCCACAATGTGAAGTAAATTATATTCTTATTTATTTTTTAATTCCTAGCACCATCACAAAGGCAATTTATAAACAGCTTTAGGCATGAAGAGGTTAAATGGTCTGCTATGACCCAGGGAAAGTAAGTTGGGAGACGTTTTTGTCAAATACCAATAATGCAAGTCCATTCCAGTAAACAAGCTCATAAGTGTTTTATGTAGGGGCAAGTCCTTACACCCACATGTATAGGATTTTAACCCTAGATGCTGTTACTTAATGCAACCAGTTCCACTGTCTGACAACCTCAGGGTAAGTAATTAATTGTATACTTTTGAGTCCTATTTTCTAGATCTGGCTCATATTATTCAGTCGTCTTCTTTTTTATTTATTTATTTATTTATTTATTGACATTTGGTTACTGGGAAAGTCCAACTGGGAAGAAGCCCATTTTCAGTGGAGGCCCAGGGAGAAAAGCTCCAAATTATTACAAAACATTTTAAGTACAACAGTTTTACAATCTTCAAAAATAAAACAAAAACATCTGTAGTTTAAATAATTATAACAAATTAGACATAATATAAAAACATTGATACAAGGTATATGACAATCGTAATATTTATAGAAATTTTAGACAATTTATAGAGAAATTAAAGGTAAGTTAGTATACTACAAACAAGAATTGCAGTATAAAGTAAGGGAAAAACAAGCTTATGGTATATTTAGAGTGAAAGTGAAAGAAGAGAATTAGCTAGCGGTATGGAAGTAAGTGAAGAATGGAGAGTAAGGAAGTATAAGGACTGAAAAGGTACATGTTCACATTTAGAGATATAGATTATCCTGGTCTTGAACAAGAAAAGAGCCAGATTTTAGCAAGGAAGTCTTTCAGAGTGGTTTTGAAAGATGGTAGTTGCAGTAAAAAGAAAAAGGTTTTTGGACAAACAGGAATTTTTAGTCATTGGATAACAGTGACCGACTGGGAATATAGTTGTTCGGAATGTTTTTAGTGCTGGACAGGCAGATGGATGCTGGATAATTTTATAGGTGATAAGAAGTTATGTGTATATATTAGTTGATGTAGCAGTTCTATTCAATTTAGGCTTTTCAGTGCTATACAGTGGTGGGTTCTGAAAGGGTATGTATTGCAAATTTAGCAACTTTGTAATAGCATTGTTCAAGTTTCAATTTTATGAAGACTGGGGGTTAATAAGGAATGCCACAAAGAAGAATGAGGAGGAGTCAAGTAGTGGCAAGTGTAGTTTTATTTGCATCAGTGAGAAAGTTTTTGGCTCTGTAAAGCATCCTTATGCAGGTCGAATGCAAGATTATCATCCATTATAACCCCTAATAGTTGGTTATGAGAAGTGACTTCAATGGTTTTATTATCAGGAGAGAGGACTTTAAATTTAGTTTTTTCATGAGAGAGGGATTTGGAGGGAAAAGTAGTAGTTTGGTCTTTTGGTGGGTTGAGCATGAGTTGTAAGTTACAAAGTCATGTTTCAGTGGCTGCTAAAGCTTCCAAACTAATTACTTGGAGGTGTATCATGTTGTCAGATGTGCAAATGAGAGTGGAATCATCTGCGTATTATATTAAGGTGGCCTGTTATGTGAAAGTATAGAGAGTATTGGTGAAAATGTTAAAGAGGATGGAACAAATGATAGAGCTATGTCGTATACTAGTGGTGACTGGGAGGTAAGGAGAGAGCATTGAGTACCATTTTAATGGCTGATACCAATTGGGCAGGTAGCTTTTGAACCACAGAAGGGTGGGCTGAGAGAGACCTAGTGAGGATATTTGAAGAAGTAGTTTACTGTGACAAACTGTGTCAAAGGCTTTAGACAAATGTAGAAATAAGGAAGATACTAGTTCGCCATTACCTCTAACTTTATTAACAGTAACTGTACAGGTTAGAAGGGCAGTGCTACCACTATGGGAAGGATAGAAGCTGTGTTGTATAGGGGATAGTCTAGCAATTGTTTTTAAATACATTTTTCAAGTATTTTGGTAAGGGGAGATAAGATTGCTATAGGTCTAAAGTTATTCATGTCTGTTGAATTTCCTCATTTGTGCAGAGGGATGATGTTTAACTTTTTCCAGAGAGAGGGAATGTGGGATTTCTGGACTGACCTATTTATAAGGATTGAGGCAGGATAAGCATTGCTATTGGCTGTGATTTTTAGGTACTCGGCTGGAAATTCATCAGCTGAAGAAGAACACAGTTTAAGTATGTTTAAGAGTAGTTTTATATAGGATGTGGGCACAGGTTTGAAGGTAACAGTGAGTGTGGAGATGCTATACTATTGGGCAGGGAAGGGATTAGATGTTGAGGAATCCTTGGTTAGAGATGCTATCCTGTCTATAAAATAAGAGTTGAACTGTATTGCAGTTTCGAGTGGCGAGTTATCGGGAGAGGGGTTAGGCCATCACCCTTATTTATTAACAAAACAGCAAACAATTTCAAAGAACCGCTACAGAGGGAACGTCATGGATGCAAGATGGATATCAAAGGCACTTCTATGTGCCTGAGTTGTAACATTTGCAGGTATGTTGCAGAGGGTCCATATTTTGAGATTTGTACCAGCAATAAAGTCTGGCAGGTACCAGGATTTTTTTAACTGTGGTACTTTGTATGTGGTATATTTGGTGGCATTCTCAGCTTGCACTACATTTTATACAGGAAAAACTAACAGGCAGTTAAAAAGGAGAATGTATGAGCATTTGTATGCCATTCAAAATAAGAATTTAGACAATGCATTAGCAAAACATGTTTTGATTTGTAAAAACTATAAGAGATTTTGTTTTATAGTTATTGACCATGTACCTGATGATTTCAATGGGAATAGGGAAGGGGAGTTGGGTTATAGAGAATTCAAGTGGCAGGTTGTATTTAATGCTTACAATGTACTAGGTTTAAATGGTGTTGCAAATCATAAAACAGTTTTTCACAGGAAAGCAGGTTTTAACAAATGTTAATGAAGTGTTAGATTGATATAGCTGTAGTGTATTTAACATTATTACACTTAGAACAACAATTTTTTTATGGTTACAATTTTTGTTTTTGGTTGTATGTAGAGTTTTATGAATGCTTTTAATGTTTTTTTTAAGAGAGTTTTTCTCATTAATTGAAAATAGTTCAGTGAAGTTTTACGACTGGTGCAACTCAGTTGATGTGTGTATAATATCTAATTTGTGTCTTTGTTTTTTGTTCTGATGAAGGCTTCTGTGTAAGGCCGAAAGCACTTAAAAATTGTGAGAATAAATTCTTTTTTCATCTTTTTTGTCTCTCAGTGGTGTCCTTTTTTCCATCACAGTGATAATCTTACAATAATTACATATGGCAAATACCTCCTTCCCCAAAAATAACAGCATGCTATTGGCCACTCCTTTGCAATTCTGTTTCTGTCATTCTTTGGTCAGGTCACATTGCAAATCCCTCTAATACTGCATAGATTTACTTGAAGCCATATTAGTCCAAATATTAGGGGGGAGTTGTATGACTGTTAATATGCTTTAACTGCTTATGACATGTACATATCTGTCCTTCTTTGCAGTATTTGCTGTCCTTCCTTTCTTTTTTTACATCTTCTTTAGTATGCCATCCTCTTTTCCTCTGGTCTTATATGCCTCCTGAATACGTACTTCATTATCCCATCCCCTTTCCTGGCTGCTTCCTAAGAAATCCACAACAAGCATTTTTCCACTTCACTTAGTCCACTCTGAGAACCAGTAAGGTTACTGCAATTATTTAAGGTTAATGGTTTTAACCTTATTTTAACTTTATTCAATACCTGCTGTTGGATTCAATAAACTTCTGGATATTTTTTATTGGTTTTTTTGGGTGCTTTACACTACTGTTTGTTACTGCAATTATGTTATCCTCCTTGCCTATCTGCCTATCATTTTACAATGTAGTTGTTGTGTATTTATTTAAAATGTGCCTTAATCCTGGTAAATCCCTCCTTATCTGTCTCACCTGTAGTCCCAGCATTTACACCTTTAACATTATCATGTTCTATGGAGCTAACTGCATGCTGTATTTGCAGAGGTGTTGTCCTTTACATGTACCAAGAGGAATACCTGTATGTCCCTAAGAAGTTAAATCAGTTTCTGTTAGAAAAAAATGTGTACATATCCAAAAGTCTGAAGGAAGAGCTTATTAATTTCTGAACCTGCAACTGAAAAGTGCAAATCCTTATTTCAAAAACTAAACTAATTAATTTTGTATTCTAGTCCTTGCAATTCATGTGTATAGTGACTCATACAAGTGTTTTATGAAACTCGTGTGTGTTGTTCTTACTTATGACAATCCTTTGTACATATCTACCCATTCTGCCCTAATTCATTCATATTCATTCAGTGTCTCAGCAGATTTATGGCACTGAGTCCTTCCAGCTAGTATATTTATAGCCTAATATTTTCAGGGCTTCCTTGAAGAAATATGGAGCCAACAGTTTTAAAATGGTATCATTTCAAAAAGTCAATTTTTTTAAGTAGGTTTTTACAGAGAGTGTATGATTACCTGCATCCTTCTGTGAGGTAGTCCGCCTACCACTCCTACTGCTATGTGCATCACCTCCAGAGTCACTGCACCACATAGTAAGGAGAGAAACAACTTCAAAACATTTCAGCTTTAAAACTATAGTATCTGAAATCTGTCAGCTTCACAGTTACAATGGGGACCCCACTGGGTTAACATAAGGCATCTCTCATTTCTCTTTGAAATGTATATAGTGTAGTATAATGTACTACAAAAAGGACAGTTTCCCCCTTTCATTTTATTTAAATTTAATCCATCTTCATAGTGAAACAGAACGTTTTCAACATTTTTCTTGCAAACCTATTTTAGGCAACCTATTCCTTTTGTGTTTGCCAATGGCGTATCATTTGCATCTGTGAATAAACTAGTAAGATACTCATGCAAGGATTAAGCCATCTGTTAGTCCTTCCCTTGACCTTGTACGCATGTTGCAAAAATTCTTTATGCAGAATAATGAGGAGTCTGCACCAATGTAAGATAAGTATCCCGCTCCTGCTGTGTTATACTATGAAACATTGCAAGAAAATATGTTTTGTGTTCTTCCTGGACAGTAAAATCTTCTTTCAGCTTTTCCCGGTTAGGGGTCGCCACAGCGGAACTCCGGTCCGCTAATGACTAGCAATAGTTTTTTACAGTGCCGAGGTGCCAGCTCAACGCCCAACCTTCAACGAAGGCACGCCCTACGCATGTCTTTCGAACGCCACTCGACCACGGGGAGGACATGCAGACTCCACACAGAAGGCGCTCCAGCCGAGAATCGAACGGGAGAACCTCTTGCTGTGAGGCAACAATGCTACCTCTGCACCACCGCAGCTGTTCTTCCTGAACAGTACTGGTTCTATATCATCTTCATCATTTCCCCTTTAAAGGTGGATCAAAATAATGATGTCATTTTGCTGTAAATATTTAAAAATGTGTTTTAGAATACCTGAAACACTGACCACAGCTATTTTCCATGTTACTTCTCCGTTTCTGCTACTAATTTAGGTATACAACAATTAAGTATATTACAGACAATTATAGAAGGAGACCAATGCCATCCAGAAGTAAGGATAGTAAAATCAATGGGACTGCATCCTCCTCCATCTCCCCTCGTCTGCTAGGTTGCAGTCCTCTTCTGTACTATACCTGTGCCTCCCTCCAGACTATACCCCAACATCACTTTCATTGCTTAGGAAAGAAAGTGGAGGGAGTCATAAACACTCATATTCAAGTTTCCTGTACCTGACTGAGTTTGTTTGTTCTGATAAATTATGAGGACCTGACCATTTATTTGCTCATTTAAAACTTATTGGACATCAAGGTTATAGGTACAGATTATATCACATACAAAATAGGAACCTGGCAATTTGATCTGCAGTCCAAGTATCTTTATTTACATTTAAACTAGAGGATTAAATGTCAGACCAGATAGTTACTTTGCATACTGTAAACACCATCAAAGATTAAACAGTTCAGCAGCTGAGGCTCTCAGAACACAATACCACTAGGCAGAGCCCACAAGGATTGCTGGGGAAACTTATATGAGCATCATTTTGCCAAGTTTCTTGGGAAATGATTGAGGAAGAATGACTGACAGATTGCCAGCTGATTTGCATTGCGTGTACTTCACATTAATCTTTGTTATACTTGAGGTTCATTCCTGTTTTCTACAATAAATCTAGTGTCTGTTTACACACTGTGTACACTACTGTTTACTGTTTTGTTACTGGGTTAATACACTGTGGAGCAACACTGTATGGGACTATTAATTACACCATTTCCTGGGGCAACATCTTCAATGCCAGCTGGTATCTTTACATTTCTTCACCATGTGGAATCGTCACATAATTGAATTTGCTCAGTTTATGACACATAAATCCTTATCCCTTCCCAAAGGTTTATAAACAAATTGTCATCCCAGTTAGTGGAAGATGGAACCACACACCTTATGGGACTGAGGCAAGATCAAATTATAAATTCACAATTCTAACATTAAGCAGGCAAACCACATGCTGATAAAAATGCTGGTGTGCAATTTTGCATTCTGCTTGGGAATGTTTATACATTTTAAATATTTAGAGGCTGCTTTCATTTTTTGCTATCAGAATTATAAAAAGAAATACTTCTTTTGTAGCATTTTTTTCTACATTTTCCACAAGATTTTCAGGTCTGTTTGAGTATGAATTTCAAAATAAAGGCAGGACTTAGGATTCTTCTTCATTCTTACCAGAGTATTAGGTTAGATTTCTTTTCCAACCTCGGACACACACACACACACAGTAATATGGACCCCTCTGCACTAAAACAGCATAATGAAAAAGACAAAAATCAGTACATCACAGCCTAATAAAGTAGTCAGAGAATGTCATGAAAAAGCCATGAAAGTCTTTGTAATATATTGCTCCAGTTCTTTAGGACTATGTAATATGCACACTGAATAGAAGATGTAAGCTGGTCTTACCTTTTCTTTTTTTCTCTGTCACAACATTAACCGCAAGGGTCTTACAGGTTAAAGATACCCATGTGATAAAAGATACCCAGCAAAGATTTCAATAGCAAATTCCCACCTTATCTCCACCCTACTTTATGCCTCTCCAATATATACCAACCTAAGGCAATGCAATCTAAACAAGCTAGAGCCCTTCTACAACATAATTGCCAAATTCGCCACAGGGGCATCCTACCGTAGTCACCACAGTCTCTCACTTGCTGAACTGGGCTGGCTTGAACTCCCTCACCTCCTTCAATGGTATCAACTCTCACTCACCCACAAACTAGTAAACCATCCACTAAATGTCCCATCCCTCCAGAATCTACTCCAACCCTATCGCACCACCAGACCACTAAGATCCAGCAACAAAAATCATTTGCAGATCACTAAAGCCAATAACTCTGCTGGTGAAGCACTATTCTCTTGCACCATAGCCAAATTATGGAACTCCCTCCCACCCACAATTACCTCCGTACCATCATGCACCCACTTCAAAACTTTACTAAAAGCGCACCTAAAAACATGCTGGCTATGCCCTTGCAACTCCCACTCTAATATCACCCACCCCATCCAACCACTACCTTTCTTTCCATTCCACTAACTACCTTGATTATAGCAAGCTCAGATGCTCATAAGCCTAGTACTTATACAGCAGGAACTTCTTATTTTAACATTTGTTAATGTCTGTTATGTACTTCACAGATAAAGATTCTAGTTGTCTACTGATGTACTATGTTCTTCATCTGTAAATATATTGTTAAGTAATTGCTATGTAAATTGTTAATCTCTATGTAATCCAATGTAACTACTGTCTGTTTATTTTAACTGTGGAGCTTTTCTCGCCGGGCCTCCGCTGAAAATGGACCTACATCCAGTCGGACACTCCCGGTCAACAAATATAAATAAATAAATAAATGTGTGCTCTTTTACTTCCATTCAATATATTCTCATTATGCTAGCGCTGTCCATTGTCTTCACGTCGTCGCATTATTTAGTAGGCTATCGCCTGCTCTCAAGGCCATCTAACAAGTATTTTTTTCCATCCATTCTTCTCTTCTTCCCCTCTTCATGACATGCACCTACGTCAAGATATAGTATGTGTCTTACCTAAGCCATGTCTCCAATTTAATTTTCTACCACAAAGACTGTATGATTAGCTCATATAATGTCTCTATAGGGCTCTTATGGATGCTTGTGTGATTTTACTTGTCATTTCTTGCACTATTTCTAACCTGGCAGTCTTTGTAGATTCCAGAACTGAACAACAATGCTCCAGGAGTATTAAACGTGGTGCAAAGACATCACTTATTTAGATTCTTAAACCCAGTCTTCAACTCAAGCACCTTGTCGAGCATAAGAACAGCAATAACAGCCGTTAAATGTACATAAAATAATACATAAGATCACTGCACTAAAAACACATGATCTGTGGTAATACAAACAAGGCTAAAAAAGCAGAAATGAAATTTTAGCACTAAAGCCTACGCCAGATTTAAATTGCCTCTCCTGAATAAGTAATATCTTACAAAGCTCCTAAAGGAGAATTTAGCCACACGAGCCCCCACTGGGAAGGCAGTGAATTCCACAAAGCTGGAACATCACATGGAAAAGAAAAATGGCCAGAAGTTTCCAAGTCCATCTGTGCAAGTACTAGCAACCACTGCACAGCTTACAGATACTGGTGTCTAGACACATGGGACTAGCAGCTTATGTAGACAGAGTGAACCTTGTTTGTATAGTGCTGTGTATGTAAAGCATCAAAATCATAAAATAACTACTGCGGCAGAACCAGGAGATAGTACAACTCCCATAACATGAAAATGATGTGACTCTACCAGGAAATATCCAGCCACATGCTCAATTCTGCATCACAGACCTTGGTTTACTGTAGTCTACC
Source organism: Protopterus annectens (assembly GCF_019279795.1). Lineage (NCBI taxonomy): Eukaryota > Metazoa > Chordata > Ceratodontiformes > Protopteridae > Protopterus > Protopterus annectens. The sequence continues at coordinate 766,597,719 of NC_056748.1, read as the reverse complement.
ATTCTGCCTACCATCCTATGGTCAAGAGTTCTAATCATCATGTCTAGTACTTTCATGGCATGACCACTGTAACCAGCATGTCTTCATCTTAAACAGAGCCCCTGAGTTTACCTGCTGTACAGATATACTCAACGTTTACATCAACAAAATCCAATTACGACTGTCTGAACACTTCACAAGTTTCATTGGTCTGTATGAATTCTTTCAGCCCTCTGCTATGCTATCACAATGTGACAGATTTTGTCTTCCATAAATAATCTCATTCCCAGCCATAACATCCTAAAATACCACATACAAAATGCCCCACATAACAGGTCGCAGTTCTGATTCACCTGGCACTACTTATCACTCTGTCATTCTCCAAAAGAATCCTTCAAGTAGTCTGGTAGCTTCCACAATTCTTTAACTTCATTATTTACTCTTACTAGCCTTGACCAACTAGTCGTCCTTTTACTGTACAAATCCATTCATTTAGTTATCCTACCTAATATTATCCAGCTGGCAAGGGCTAGAGACAAGTCAGTAGTTATGAGAGGCTCATGTTTTTTTCTGTTATGCTCTAACTCTCCGGTGAGTGACTATGGATATGGACTACATAATGCATACAGCAATCACCTCACTGTAGCATCTTCACACCACAAATTTTGTCACTTAGTTGTACCAACATCCTTCACACCAGCCCTGTCACACTGTATTCACCTGGGCCTACTCCCTGATCTCCATGAGGGGATGCTCCTGCTGCAGAGACCACAGTCTCTCCCCCACTATGGTAAAACTAACAGGTACTCAATCAGACCACACCAGGCCTGCCCCTCCTATGCCAGGTCTACTTCCTGAAAATAGTTTGCTGTCATCATAGTAAGGCCTTTGACCTCTGTGCTGATAATCCTGTTTTTTTAATATATCACACACTTTGTGGGCCATTATTTCTCTCTGAATTCTATTTTCTCTTAACAGCAGTCCTGGGCATTACAAAGGACATGACCTCAGAAGGAGCAGGTAGAAGACTCCAAAATTCAAGGCCTGTAAGGAGAGCTAGACAGCACAAAAAGAGTAAGGAGACAAGAAAGAACTCACCAAAGACAGTAACGTGACCTGACTTAAACTTAACTGTAATGACAGAGCTACACAACTGAGCTGATGGGAGGTATTTCAGTTTTCAAAGAAAGGTGTCACTTTATTCAAATTAACTTGGAAAGTTCAATCTTTCAAGGAATATAAGAAAAAATAACATCAAGTACCAGAGAAATGTTATCAGACTTACATCCCGTTGTGCCACTGTAAAATCAATGAAAAAAAAAAAACACTAGAAAATGTTGTCTGGTTAAACTCCATTACCAAAGGACTAACAAAGAAAATAAGTTAGTGTTTCACCACACAAAAAAAAAAAAATTTACAGAAGTTGAACTGAGGAGGAAAGGAAAGTAAACAGACTTTGCACTGACTAGTCATCCTAAACTATACAGTACTGAGGTGAAAGCAGGGCTGCTGAACTGATTTTTTCCAGATTCTCCCAGTCATCCTCTACTCCCACGCATTCGCTGAAGGAATTCTGAGACTTAGCTGTAGGAGTAGGAATGAGCAATCCATACAAACTGTTCTGTCTTAAATAGGCTGAGTGCCATATCATCAATCATCTTACTGTTGGGAAGACAGGTAAAGATGGAAAGAGTACTTAAGTGTTTGGACAATCAGTATGTGACAGCATGACTGATTTCCTTTAAAAGGAAGAGGTCTGCAGAAAGGTAGTGATATTGTGGGAAACAGTAGTAATGTGCTTGCTGTTATAAGTGACAGAGCTGTGTATGCAAAATCTAGACATGCAAGGAAAAAGACAATTTGGAAACTGGGAAGTGGTGAAGAAGAAACAAACACAGAAAGTAGTCAGGGATAAAGGGAGAGACTGGAGGGATGATGCTGCAGTGACTGCCTTTTATGTAAATTTCTTTTTTCTTTTCTTTTTTTTTTTAATTGGGCAAGTCCAGCTGACCTAATACTCCTTTTTCAGGTGAATGTCAATTATTCAAAGAAACTGCAATTTATGATTAATAGCATATCTAATGAGAGAAATTCAGAGAACTCACACAGGATCATAATCAGAAAGTTAATATGAAAATGTTCACAAACTGCAAATGCAGTCAACACAGCAATAAAAATGATTTTGTGAGTATACATTTACTTTTTGTAACATTTAAAAATCACCATACCACTCAAGTACCCCACAACTGGCAGAACACTAGGGTTTTAAACAATTTTTTAACATTTGTTCCACTCCTTTGATTTGTTCTCTTTCATTGCCTTAGTTGTACAGCCAACGTGACAAGAGCTTATCAAAAGTGAAGGGGGGGGGGGGCAATGGACTCAGTGTGGATTTTTAGCTACAATGTGCTTTGGTGTTTTGACTGGACCAGTAGCACAATGCAGACAGAAAAGCAGACCAACAGCACAGCAAGCTTCTTAGTTGCCCATGCTATTGGTCCATTTTTCTAGCTGCACTGTGCTACTGCTCTGTTGAACAGATAAATAGCAGTGGACTAATAACAGAGGCAGTTGTGGTACTGGTCCATTTTTCTAGCTGCAGTATGCCATTTAAATGACCAACAGCTGAATGCAGCTATAAATGGGCCAATAATGTAGAAAGCAGACAGTTATGCTTCTGTTTCATTTTTTGAGCTGCAATGAGATATGGTCCATTCAGCACAGTGTAGCTAGAAACCCTAAAAGCTGGTACTATAAGCCATTCACAGTTGTAGGATTGTAACAAGATGACCTTATATAAGGCTGAAGTGCTACAGTTCAGTATTATAAAACTGGAAAAATTAGATTTTTTTTCCTTTTTTTTTGGTCCTCAGCTTGGTATTGAGAGGGTGCTCTTCTTTTTGCCCATCTGGTACAATTTTTAATAACCAGTGCAATGACTTTTAATATGCAGAGGTTGAGTGGTACATGCATCACATCTTGTGATTATTAAGAGAAGTTAACTTTGTGGCACTAACAATGCTTTGTTACTGTGCTTTAGTATGTTTCCTAGGTTGATACTAGGCTATTGGCCCTAGGGCCTATAGAAGCCTAGCCATAGCAATTCCCTGGCTATTTCTTCCCACAGTATTTACTTTTACTTCAGTGTTAACTAATGATTCTGAGACATTTAAAAGTCACACGGAGCAAAAGCACATTAGTGACTGTCTCTGAATCAAGCACCAAGAGCAGCTGTAACAACTGTGTTAAGTGTTCTTATCAACCCACACAATCTGTTGCACAGGCACCTGCAGACAAACACACACACACACACACACACAGTCATAGAAACACTGTCTTCATGCACTGTCTTATTGGTAACAAAATAAGAAAACTTTCATTTTCCCAGCAAATGCAGTCAGTGAACCTGCAGCTCTTGTTGTTTTTTTTTCCTCTTCATTCTCATTGAAATTGCTTGCAAATCCAAAACCTCATTTCCATAAAAAGGTGCTGTATTTTGAATAGAAACTGTATGAAAGCAGGTACTGCAGTTATCTTTGAGGATGTGGTGCAACCTCAGATTGACAGCAATTAAGTAGTTGTGGTAAAGTCAACTGACATGGAGGATACAGGGGTCTCCCCTCCAGAAACTTGAAATTAGAGATTTGTAGTAGTGACTGTGGAATCTTTTAGTCACCATTAATGATCTGCTCAGAATATACTGAGTTTCTAATATCAAAATCTTGAATTTGAGAATATCAGCATTTTATGATTCACTGGTGTGTACTGGCAGACTATAAAGCTCCCTGACCAAATATTATGACCCTAACTTTGTTTCTATTTAGAGTTAAACCACTTGTAGATGGCCTTTAATCCCTACCCTTCGGGCAGATTCTCAGTTCGCTGTTCAATGTCTGGTTGATAATTTGAACAGGGCAAGGTCAAGTCATCAGCATACTGAAGTTCTTCAGTTAAAACATGGCGTACTTAAACACTGAAAAAAGAAAAAATATATACAGTACTGACCGTTCTGTTATCCTTGTTGTAAACATTCTTGAGGAGGACATTTTGTCACATCATTTTACTCTGACAAAGGGTGTGCAGATGTTGTCTATCAACCATGGTGTATTAGCTTGTGAAAGAATATTGTTGGGCTTATGTAGTCAGAAACATTTTATACGTCTGGGAAGACTGTGTCTGTAGGGTACATGCATACAACGATCTCAGCAACACAGAGTCAGTCATTTTGATGGTGTATTGTCTGCTGAACAAAAGTAGACTGGGGATGGTGCTGTTTACTAGTTAATATACATTTGAGGTGTCTCTGACTGCCTTTTTACTTTATCAGTTCTAAATATTAGGGAAACAATTTGTGTTAGGACCTTGGTCAACTGAGTTGAAAAGATAAGAGTTGCCTTCACTTTGGATCCAATCAGCATTCAGATTTCTGGGTGTTACCACTTCAGATCTGATCATCTTTAAGATCCAATCTACTGAGAGATAAAGTGAGACAGACAGAAAGCAAGTGACAGAAGTGTTTTAGATGTTTAAGATAATGCCCATTTTTCTGGAAGCCAATTTTTCATCGGTCAGTAGAGGGAAAAAAGTCTCTGCATGGATTTTTACTTATTTAAATCCCTGTCTGTAATTTTATTTATTTTTTTATTTATTTATTTTAAATTTGTTGACCGGGCTAGTCCAACTGGATATATGTCCATTTCAGTAGAGGCCGAGGGAGAAAAGCTCCACTAAAGTTACTAGCAATATAGATACAGTACATTTTTGAGGGTAGGCAATACAAGTTATTAATGTAATAGCTAAACATCATATAATTGACAACAGTTTTACAAGATAATGGTGAAAACATATATAAGAGGTATAGACAAATACACACTATATTATAGAGAGCTTGCTCAACAAGAACTAAATAGTTTTCTAAGATAGTCTAAGCTAGTACAAAATGTTGTTAGCTGATAGCTAATACATTCAGAGGTTAATGGGAAGGAGTACAAAGCGTAGCAGTAGTGAGATAAGTTTACAATAACTATGAAGGAAGGAGGTGATTAATCAGGGTTGGTGCATGGACATAGCCAGTTATTTTTAAGATATTCTTTGAGTTGTTTCTTGAAAAGTAGTGTGAGGAAAGAGATGAGAGTTCTCTTGGGAGCTGGTTCCAAGTTTTCCCCACGGTGTTGGAGAAAAGAGAGTCCCCCGCCTTATTGTAAGACTTGTGAATTGATACTAGTAGTTTATTTGCTGAGCGTAGGGTAGAAAGATTTATGTAGGGGGTAATAAGGCTAGTGAGCATTGGTGTGTTACTAGGATGATAAAGGATCTTGTGTGTGATAGTAAGTTGGTAAAAAAGAAGTTGATTATGGAGTTCCAGCCAACCCAGTTGTTTTTGATTGTGACAATTTTGGGTTCTAAATGGGGAACTTGTGGCAAATCTGTCAATGTTGTTGTAAGAGGTTACCAGTTTATTGAGGTCGCTTTTGGAAAGATTGGTATAAATGGGTGAGGCATAGATGAGGGTAGAGATAAGATGAGTGTGGGCAATAGTAGTTCTAGCTGTATGAGTAAGGAAGGATTTAATCCTATAAAGGGAGCTTAGCTTTCTGTTCACTGATTTTATTGTGTTGTTGATGTGTGTGTCAAAGGTCAGGTTGTTATCAATTGTTACTCCTAAGAGTTTGATAGTAGGGTCAGGAGATATAACAGTGCCATTACTGGATAACACTGTGAGGTCTATTTGTGTGGACTTTTTGTAGGATTAAAGAGCAATAATTTGTTTTTTGGGGGGTTCAGGAGTAGGCAGCGCTGTAGGATCCTGTTTCCACTATGTTCAGTACCTTTTGGGTGAGGGACTGGAGTTCAGATAATGAAGTAGCAGAACATATTAATGTTGAATCATCTGCATATTGTATTCAGGTAGCTTGAGGAATCGTTAAGTTAAGGTCATTAATAAAAACTGAGAATAGGAGGGGCCCAAGATAGAGCCCTGAGGGACACCTAGGGTAAAAGGAAGATGTGTGGATAGTGTATTATCCCACAGCACAGCTTGTTGATGGTTCTCTAGACGAGAATAGAACCATTTTAGTGCTAGTGTATCAAGGGAGAGGGATTTAAGTAGATCCATAAGAAGCTGATGGTTAACCACATTGAAAGCCTTTGAGAGTTCAATAAAAAGTGCGGAAGATAGAGTGTTGTTATTACGATTTTTGTTGATGCAGTCAGAAAAGGATAAGAGGGCAGAGGTGGTACTGTGGAACACCTAAATCCATGTTGACAGGTAGCTAGTAAGTTATTTTGGAGAAGGTGGTTGAGTAGTTGTTGGTGGATACATTTTTCCATTATTTTTGCTAAGGGAGAGAGTAAGGCTATTGGTTGAAAGTTAGAAAGTTCAGTGGAGATAATATGGGAGATTTTCCAGATAGATGGGATAGTTCCTTCAGAAATTGTCCTATTTATTAGGATGGAAATGGGATAGGCTACAACTTTGGCTGCTTTTTGCAGGTATTCGGCTGGTAGAAGGTCGACTGAATGGGTGCATGGCTTTAGTTTTAGGAGAAGGGTGCAAATGAGGGATGTAGGAACTGGTTGTAGGTGGAATTATGGCGTTAAGGTGGATGACAGACTTGGTCTAATAGGGGGTAGAGAATTTGCTAGTGATTGGATGGCCTCAGTAAAGAAAGTATTAAAGGCATTGGCAATATGCTTAGGATTGCTACTGGTGGTATCTGACATGGTTGGTGTTTTGGCGTGACCTGGGTGTAAGAGTTTGTTTATGCCTGACCAGAATTTTTGTGGTTTGTGTTTGTGGGTCTGCTGGAGTTGAAAGTAAAAGTATTTTTTATCAGTCATTATAGATCTTTTAGCAGCATTTCTCAATGGTTTAAATTCTAGATAATATGTGGAGTTTTTGGAAGATCTCCATTTGGCATTTTGTTTCTATGTGAAATTTTCAGTCTGGTTTCATTTGTAAGCCATGGAGCAGATTTAGTCTAGTTGGAGGTGTTTCAGTGGTTACCAGTCACATGCTTTAAGTTCAGTCTGGAAGCATTCTAGGTTAACATTTTTGGTGGATCGAGTAGTTCTAAAGAAATTAGACTTGGGAATATTGAGTCTTTGTCTATGACATAGGTCAATGAATGGTCACTAAGGTCATCAGGAAGAGTACCTGCTTTATATATAGAGGGGTGATTGTTAACTAGGATCCAGTCTAGGGTGCTTTCTTTGTTATTAGGTTTATTGATTCTAGTGGGGCAGGTAATGAGTTGGGAAAATTAATATAGGTTAATATGGGTGGTAGGCTTGGGTGAGCTACATGTAGTCCAGTCTATATTAAAGTCACCCAGCACTATGGTTTCTTGAGAGCCAACTAAGTACATTTTCAAGGATATTAATGTTGTTTCCAGGAGGGAGTTAGGAGCAAGTTAAATAGATGGATTTAAAGGCATTGATTTGAAGTTTAGCAGAAAGGATTTCAGCATTACTGTCAGTAGGGAGTTGCACATTGAAAGAAGTGATGTGTAGCCATGATTTATAAGGAATGGCTACTCCCCACCTTTTTTGGTTTTGCGGTCTAGTCTCAATATATTGTATCCAGTTGGGGTGAGTTCATTGGCCTGGGTTGTTGGTTTAAGCCATGTTTCAGTAAGACATAGGATGTCAAAAGAATGCACATCTAAGAGAGCATGAAGATGGGCTATTTTATTGTTAATACTACAAATATTGTGGAGTGCTATAAGGAGAGAGTCAGATGTTTTTTCTGGGGTGTAAGAGGTGGACGGAATGAGTGTTTGGAGATCACAGACATCTGTATTGTTGGGACCATGGTTGGGGTGAATGTCTCCGTCTAACAGGAGATAAAGTTTAGGTCTATATGTGAACTGTAAAGTTTTAGAGTTGATGTTCAGGGATTTACTGAATTGGATATAAGTAATGTGGGCTAATCTGTGATACTTTGGAAGTAAGTAGACAGAAGTTGCTGTGATATTAATGTGGTTGTGGGGGGTAACCTGAGTTGCAAGTAAGGTTTGCTGGAAGGGATGGTGAAAGTCTGTGAACAGGATACAGATAGGAAAGGAATGGTAGCATATAGGAGTAATAGTGGTATGAGTGAAGATATAAGTAGTAGGGCCATAGTAAGAAAGCTGATATAAGAGAAACTAACAGTAGTAAGAGTAAGCAATAGAGTGTGGGTTGGGAGAGAGGTAAGAGAGTGGTTATGTGTAGTGTAATAGAATATTAAGTAGTAGTAGTAAAGTGTCTGGGGGGGAAGTGTGTAGTAATTTAACAAGCAAATGACAAGGATTGGGTATTTAAGGGAAGGGGTGTGGCCTGGGAGGTATAAGGCTACGACCCATAGAGGTGGGTGGGAATTGGGAGTAGGGAGGGGAGTGGAGTGAGTCCAAAGGGCGAACGGAGTAGGAAGAGCCAAAGGGTGAAGTAGCTACAGAGAAAATCTGTAACCAAAAACTAGAGACAGCAGTAGAGCTGTAAGTATGTAACTACAGAGTGTTACTAGAAAGGATGGGGAAAATGGTGTTTTAGGCAGGAGCAAGACAGGGAAGGAGAAAAGTGAGGAAAAAGGGTCCAGCTTCAGTAGCAATTAGTGGGAGAAATAGACTATAGTGGGAGATAATGTATTCCTGGGTGAATAGTGCCACCTAGTGGCGATAGGAGGAAAAGCAAAACCGGGAAGGATACTTTCTTATGAGAGGCTTATAAAGTACTTAGAGGGACAGAAAAACAAATAAAATGTAATTGGGGGGGCGAGAGGGGCATGCACACTGTGGTCAGCTGCTGAAGCACTCTAGAGGCAAGATGTTAATTCACTAGTGAAGAGAAAATACTTTAAACAGAATAAAAAATGATCTGGTATAAGGTTACATGCACTGAGTCTTAGGTACTTTGGGGATAAACCACACCGAGGGCGAGCTGAACACTTTAAGCATCTTCCGGATAGCAGGAGGAGATGGTTCTTTATTATGTGAAGTTACGCAGGTATATAACACCGTCTTTTACAAGACTCAGAGTAGAGAACCCGGGGTAGAAGGCTGTAAAAAAAGAGGACAAATCTGAGAATGGACACGCAGAGAAAAAAGTAGTGAAAACAAATGGGAGTCACAGAAGGAGAAAAATAGGACTAGAAAAAATAAGCATTAGGCTAGGCAGGCAGGATGCTAGGGAGATTGTTAGCAAGAATCTAATAAAGGAGACAAACCCACTAAAGTCAAAACCTGAAACCGTTTCCAAAGTGAGTTAAGAAGATGTACACCCAGCAGTGAGATAGTGCAGGCCAGTAGTGCTACAACAGGATCCCCACACCATTCGCTATACATATAGCAGTCCGTTTAAGCAAAAGAAGGCAAAAAGCAGCATCAGTTGGATACAGAAAAATAGGTACAACAGAAACAGCAGCACATGAAGTAAAAACAGCAACAATATAAGCAACACTTAAATGACACACTTAAGCGGTTTCTCAAATATCACATAGAAACAGGGCCGTACAGTTATATCATTGTTGGACAATTCAGCCCATGAAGTAAAAACAGCAATTAAATAAGCAGCACATAAATGGTGCAATTAATCGTCTGTTCAATAACAGAAAGTATCTGAGCCGTATAATTAAAACATTGTTAGTCAATTCAACAACAGGGACAATTTTACTGCCGCGCATTACCAGCAATTATGCTGTCTAGTTGGAGCCGCCATTAAACGCCTGAACACATTGGCAGTGAGGATATTTCATGGAGCAAGCATGTTACCAAAACTCAAAATTTATGCAATGTTAACATTGCAGCCTTAGTAGATACGTGAAACTGCATTAACGCTAAGCCTAGGGACATAAGCAATTACAATGAGATAGGGCACAACAGCTAGACACTTTGGTTAGGCTACAGCTAACGGAGGGATTGGTCTCCGACCAACCAAGCATGCTGTGATAACATAGGTTCATAGGTTGGTACTAGGCTATCAGCCCTAGGGCCTATACAAGCCTAGCCATAACAATTCCCTGGCTATTTCTTCCCACACTATTTACTTCCCTGGACCCCTGTCTAGCAGGGTGACTGACGTGATCCCCGGGGTGAATTTCCTTTCTCCCATCCAATCGTCAAGGTTCCTTTTGAAGAGGGCCAAAGAGGCACTCTGCTTGACATGTATGGGCAATCTATTCCAGAGTCTGGGGAGTCTCTGGGTCAGGAACCTATCCCTCCAGCATGTTTTGTTTATTGTGATGACAAGGTTTAGATCCCTGGAGCGTGTGGATCTGAGGGATTGGGATTTCTTTAAGTGTAGCATGTCCAACAGCTCTGGGTTTGACATGGCCTTGTATGTTAAGCAAAGATCGCCTCTGAGTAGATGACATGCGACAGAGTATAGCTGGAGTTTTTTAAGGCGGTCAGCATAGGGCATCTGCTTTAGGCCTGTGATTCTTTTAGTGAGGTATTTCTGTGGGCTTTCCCAGTTGTTGCAGATGTCTTGAGAGGTACATACCAAATGGGGCATTGTATTCTATAATGGGTCTAATGAGGGATGAGTACAGTGGGACAATGACCTCCTTTTTTCTGGATGAAAAGCCCTTAGTGATGAGGTGTGCCACATAGAAGGATTTCCTGACTGTTGTGGCGATGTGGTTATCGAAGGTGAGACTGCTGTCCACCTGTGTCCCTAAGTCTCTTATCAAACTTTCGGAGTTTAGTGTACTGCCACCTATATGGTAATTCACAGATACATGTTTTTTTCCAAAGGGGATAACTATACATTTCTTGGCATTGAGCTTGAGCCCATGGCTCTGGCACCAAGCATCTGTTTCTGTAAGGCCCTTTTGTAGAGTATCCACATCATTTGGGGATTCAATAATGGCTCCCAGTTTGCAGTCATCTGCAAACTTTGTTATCCAGAGTCCCTTAGTGTTGGCTTGTACTTCAGAGAAGTTGATGCCAAACAAGAGCGGTCCCAGGACTGAACCCTGAGATACTCCACTTGTCACTTGTCTGGAGCTGGATTTGGAGTCTGCTACTTTTACAGTGTGGGTACTATCAGTAAGCCAGTTAGCAACCCATTGGGTGACATAGGGATTAATGCCCAGCTTAGTAAGTTTATCTATGATTCCAGAGTGGGGGATGGTGTCAATGGCTTGGCAAGGTCTAGATAGGCTGTGTGGACCACCTTACCCTTGTCCATGGCTCTGGAGACTGATTCAAAGAAGTCAATCAAGTTCAGGAGACAAGATCGGCCCTTCACGAACCCAAACTGGGTGGGGTCCAGTGTTTGAAGGTTGCCAATGTCTTTGTTTATAAGTTCCATGATAATACGCTCCATGGCCTTGCAGATAAGGCTTGTCAGACTAATGGGACGGTAGTTTCTGGGATCCAAGGTGGATCCCCCCTTGTAGAGTGGGATAACTGTAGCTGTGCACCACTCAGTAGGCATGAAACCTGAGGTGAGGCTATGATTAAACATGACACTTAGGTGAGGTGCTAGTTCATATTGTAGTTCATGTAGTACACAGCCCGGGATGTCATCTGGTCCCATGGATGCTGTATTCTTAGCTTTGGAGAGTGTGTTTTTTACCTGTGTGGCCGTTATTACTGGAATTTGGCAATCTTCCGGTATTGAGATGGGCCATTTATGGGGTGAGAGGGGGGTGAAGTTGGCACTGAATCGATCTGCCAGGATATTGGCAGTATCCTTGGGATCAGTATATTTAATGCCATTCTGTTTTAGCTCAGAGCAGATCTGTGTCTGGTATGTGTCCAGGAGGTATAAACAGCCAAAGCAGTACATGAAATTCCAAGTCCAGCAACTATACAAGCAGTTCCATTTTCATAAAAAAAATCTGTTATGTTAAACCCTTACCAGGAGGCGCAACAAGCAGCCAGACCACAAGAACGTTTGGGGAGAGTGGTGCATGCACCTAAGTGGATCTAAAACATTTTTAAATATGGCGCCGAACAGCCCTCCTAAAGGAAATAACTTCTTAGGAGGAAGTAGGCTAGGGGGAGGGGAAAAGGTGGAGTAAGAGAGGTAGGATACGAGAGGGGAAAAAGGGGCAGGAAAAAGAGCCAAAGGGTGAAGCAGCTACAGAGAAAACAATCTGTAACCAAAAATTAAAGGCAGCAGTAGAGATGTAAGTATGTAACTACAGAGTGTTACTAGAAAGGATGGGGAAAAGGTGCTTTAGGCAGGAGAAAGATGTAGGTAGTAAGACAGGAAAGGAGAAAAGTGAGGAAAAAGGGTCCAGCATCAGTAGCAATTAGTGGGAGAAATAGACTATAGTGTGAGATAGTGTATTCCTGGGTGAATTAAGCCACCTAGTGGCGATAGGAGGAAAAGCAAAACCGGGAAGGATACTTTATTATGAGAGCCTTATAAAGTACTTGGAGGGAAAGAAAAACAAATAAAATGTAATTGGGGGGGGTGAGAGGGGCACGCAGGCTGTGGTCAGCTGCTGAGGCACTCTAGAGGCAAGATGTTAATTCACTGGTGAAAATACTTTAAAAAGAATAAAAAATGATCCAGTATAAGGCTACATACGCTGAGCTTTAGATACTTGGGGATAAACCACACCGAGGGGGAGCTGAACACTTTAGGAGTCTTCCGGAGAGCAGAAGGAGATGTTTCTTTATTATGTGAAGTTAAGCAGGTGTATAACACTGTCTTTTACAAGACTCAGAGTAGAGGACCCGGGGTAGAAGGACTGAGTCTTAGGTACTTGGGGGATAAACCACACCAAGGGTGAGCTTAACACTTTAGGCATCTTCCGGATAGCAGGAGGAGATGGTTCTTTATTATGTAAAGTTACACAGGTATATAACACTGTCTTTTACAAGACTCAGAGTAGAGGACCTGGGGTAGAAGGCAGGAGGCGCGACGAGCAGCCAGACCACAGGACCGTTTGGGGAGAGTGGTGCACGCACCTAAGTGGATCTAAAACATTTTATTTTTTTTATTTATTTATTTTTGAGTGAGGTATATCTAATATTTGTTGGATGTCTGCAGTAACAAAAACTGAGGTAGACAACAGCACATATTTCTCTACAGAATGATAACTCTCAGGATACAGATCCTCCTTTCTGAGACTTGGGATGTAACTCACAGTTCTGATATGGCATAGATAGTCAGCATGTAAAAATGAACTAGTGATTACAAATGTCCTACATAACTTGCACTTTTATCCCTCCTGAAAATGCACCCAAGCAAAGTCGAACACATCTGTGGTGACAGACTGTTTTGAAACAAGGAAGAAGAAGGGGGATACCTGGATTTAAGGATATCTGGTGGCTCTACCAAATGATTTCTCTTCTGATAAACCTCAAAGCTGGTGTTTGAAAGGCAAAGGGTACTGGTGCTGGGACCAGAGAGACCTCAGATACTACTGTATCTTTCTCATGTGGAGTCTTGCCAGGGATATCGTGAAAACCATAAAAACCATGATACCTAAGTTCCTGAGGTAGTCTCTCACAATGACAAATTTTGAGTGGAAAACCTTAGAAATAGATTTAATATGGATCTATTTTTTCCCATGCAAGAAAAGCTCATTGAACTGAGGTGTCTAGTTGACATCCCAGGATCACAATCCAGTGTTAAGGAGTCCCAGCTTCTGTAAGAAATCTGTCACCCAAGAGAAAGAGAGATTCCTGACACTTTGAAAAAGACTCTGCAAAGATAAGCAAGTTATATAAATATGGAAATATATGGATAACCTGTAACCTGCAATGAACTAAACGCTTTGTGAACAATCTTGGTGCAGTGAATAGTCCAAATGATAAGGCACATAACTGATAATGTGATCCAGACACACAAAACCTTAAGAAATGTCTGAAATATGGATGAATAGAGCTGTGATAATAAGCGACTTTTAAGTCTAGCATTACCAGGAAACTTGAAAGAGAAAGAAGAGGTCTGTGAAGTGACATCATTTTGAATTTAGGAACGATCACAAACAGGGTTAGGAAAGACAGATCCAGATCTGGTCTCCAAGCACTTTCTTTCTTTGGCACTAAGAGCATCTTTGAATAAAACTCTTCCCCACTTAGGGAGAATGAACTGGTTCTATCACTCTTTTGGACAGCATGTGAAGAAGGACCAGTGGAAACAAAAGATTCTGATGTGGAGGATGAGGAATAACCCCTTGGAAAGGAAGAAGTTCCTCCCACTATCATCTGTAACCTTGCTGAATGATCTACAGAACACATTTGTCTGAAACTATCTGTTGCCAAAGACAGTAATAGAGATTCCAACTTCCTGGAAGGAAAAAAGGGACCAGGGTTTGAAGGAGTCACATGGTCTCTTGAATACTCATTCAAGCATATGGGACTGTCCCTGGTTTTGGGTGGTCCACGGGTTCTTTTTGGAACACCTTTACCATTTCTTCTTAAATGTCTGTTTACCTGCATTTTGCTGAGACTGTTTATTTTGTTTTTGATAAAATTGGATGAGGGGTTGTAGAATCTCTTAGAAAATTTAGAAAAAAGAGCTGAAAAATCTTAGATATTCTCTCAATCAGCGTACCCCTTTCATCACACATTTTGATCACCTCTGCACCAAGGGGGCCAAAAAGTAATTCTTCATCTAAAGTAGAATTTAAATTTTCATTTTTAACATAATCTGGGAGGGTCTGACAATGCAGCCATACAAACCTCATCTAACCAGTACCTGTGGCCAAAGCCCTAGTAGTATCAACAGAGTAATACAGACAGCGTAAACAATGAGTAGTCACCTGTGCAACACAAGAAATGAAACTAGTTAAAATAGATTTTTCCTCACAGAAGAAATTTCAGATAAAACATTCCTCACACTTTCAAAATTAGCCAGAACAAACTTTAAAACATGAGCCTGACAGTTCAAAATTCTGAAAATAAGAGTTGCAGAGGTATATATTTTTCCCATACTTTTCAATAATTTTCCCATCTTTATCAGAAAGAGTAGGATTGGAATTAACACTGCTTTGCCAGAGATGGCTTGCACCGGTCACCCTTAGGCTTTTGAATACTGGCCAAGGCTCTTGCCACCCCCATAGTGCCTTTTTTAGGCAAGGCTCAAAAGACAAACCCACCTCTATAAACAACACAAGTAACCAAAAACTGAGGGTAATGCTACTCAATGTCAGAAGTCTAAACCTCAAAATGCACGCACTCGAGGCACTCCTCAGCATGGAAAAAATCGATATCTGTGCAGTAACAGAAACCTGGTTTAAGGCTGAAGAGAGCACCCCAGCACTACCAGGCTACAACTCATACCATACATTTCGGCCACAAAACCCGGACCGAAATACAAAAGGCGGGGGTGTATCCATATTCATCAAGGATAACCACACCTCCAGGTTAGTAGCACAGCACGAGGCCTCGGAGACCATCCATGTGCAACTAACAGTGGGCAAACCTGCTTTTCAGATCGTAGCTTGCTACAGATCACCCACCATGTCTCAGGACCCTCACTCAGCATTCCTGAGAACATTGGAAAATATGAAGATCCTACCAAACACCATGATACTGGGTGATTTCAACTACCCAAACAGTGACTGGGAAAACTATTCAAGTACAAACTCCTTTGGCCAACGCTTCCTAGAGTTTATAAACTCAAACACCCTGGAACAACTGGTCACCACACCCACAAGAGGTGACAACATATTGGACCTGATCATCACCAACATGGGGGATCAGTGTTCCACACCAGAGTTAAACCCCTCACTGGTAAGATCAGACCATAAACTAATCACACTGGACATCCACATCCCGACCCCACCCCCAGTCAAGGAAACCACTGTGAAAAACTTTTCAAGAGCAAACTTCACACTTCTCAAGACTGAGGTGGAAAGTTTCAAAGCCCCCTTGCTAAAGGATAATGCTGCCCAAACCGCAGAATCCTTTACAAATGCATTCTATGAGCGCCTACAGGAATGCATGGATCACGCCATCCCAAGTAAAAACCAAGACCTCCTTCAAAAAGAGGAAACCAGTCTGGTGGTCCCCGGCCATAAATAAGCTATACAACAGAAGGAGGAAAGTATTACATGATAGAGCAAAATCCCAAAAAGGAAAGGCATCCCTATTAGCAAGAAACTACGATCCCTCATAAAATCATCCAAGGCCAGTTTCGAAAGAAAAATTGCTGAAGACTCTAAAGATAATCACAAAGCCTTCTTTAGCTATGTCAAAAACCTAGGTGGCAACTCTCAGATCTGCTCTGAGCTAGTGCAAAATGGCAAAAAATACACTGAACCAACTGACATAGCCAACATCCTGGCCGACAGGTTCAGTGCAAACTTTACCTCCCCTCACCCCCAAAAGGGCCTGTGTCCATCCCAGAAGAATGTAGAGTCCCAGACATCACAGACATACAGGTGAAAACAGCCCTCTCCAAAGCCAAAAACACAGCATCAGTGGGACCGGATGGTATCCCAGGCTGCGTCTTACATGAGCTCCAAAATGAACTAAACCCTAACCTAAATTCAATGTTCAAACTCAGCCTTACTACAGGCTATGTACCCAAGTAATGGCATACAGCAACAGTTATCCTGCTCCACAAAGGTGGTGCCACAACAGATCCTGGGAACTATCGCCCTATAAGCCTGACTAACCTGGTCTGCAAAGCTATGGAGCACATCATCATGGAACTCATAAACAAAGACATTGGGAACCTCCAGACACTGGACCCTACCCAATTCGGCTTTGTTAAAGGCAGATCCTGCCTCCTAAACCTAGCTGACTTTTTTGAAACAGTTACCAAGGCCATAGATGAGGGAAAGGTAGTCCACACAGCCTACCTGGACCTCGCTAAGGCCTTCAACGCCATTCCCCACTCTGGCATTATAGATAAGCTCACCAGCTTGAACATTAACCCTTATGTCACGAGATGGGTTGCCAACTGGCTCATGGATAGAACTCACATGGTCAGAGATGCGGGTGCCATGTCTGACTCTAAGCCAGTTACAACTGGCATCCCACAGGGCTCAGTCCTGGGACCCCTCCTGTTCAGTATATACTTCTCTGAGGTACAGGTAAGCACGGGAGGACTATGACTGACCAAGTTCGCTGATGATTGCAAACTTGGGGCCATAATCAATTCTCCAGCTGACACAGACATCCTCCAGAAGGGTCTCACGGAGACAAATACCTGGTGTCAGAACCATGGCCTCAAGCTAAATGCCAAAAAGTGCATAGTTATCCCCTTTGGGAAAAGCAAAGTGCCCACGAATTATCACATAGGTGGTAATCCTCTAAGTATGGAAGATGTAATTAGGGATCTGGGGACCCAGGTAGATAGCAACCTCTCCTTTGATAATCACATTGCCAAGGTGGTTAGAAAATCCTTCTATGTAGCCCACCTAATCACGAAAGGGTTCACATCTAGATCAAGAGAGGTCATCGTGCCCCTCTACTCATCACTCATTAGGCCCATAATAGAGTACAATGCCCCATTTGGAATGTACCTTACTCGACACCTGCAACAGCTGGAAAGACCATAGAAGTACCTCACCAAGAGGATCGTGGGCCTCAAACAAATGCCCTATACAGCTCGACTAAAGAAACTCCAGCTCTACTCGGTTGCTTACCGCCTGCTCAGAGGTGATCTCTGCTGACGTGCAAGGCCATGCTCAACCCAGAATTAATGGACATGCTCCACCTCAAGAAAACCAAATCTCTTACAGCCACATGCTCCAGTGAGTTAAACCTCAGAACAACAATAAACAGGACATGTTGGAGGGACAGATTCCTGTCCCAGAGACTTCCCTCGCTCTGAAATAGAATCCCAATTTATGTTAGGCAGAGCCCCTCACTGACTCTCTTCAAGAGAAATCTTGACAAGTGGATGGGAAATCGTAAATTTACCCCTGGAATCACCTCAATGGCCCTGCTAGACAGAGGCACAGGAAACTAATTTAAAAGGGAGGCAAAAGCCAACACATTCTGGCTAGGCTTATAAATGCCCCTGGGCAGATAGCCTAGTACCTACCTATGAACCTATAAACCTATGAACAAAGTGTTTAGCAGCAGTGAGATCAACTAAAGCTACAGCTGATGGGTCAGATTTGGGTATAATGTATAAAAGGAACAACACTCCAGTGATAGAATGCAAAAGAAGTGTATTTCTATACAGGCGTTAAGCGCTTTCGTTCTGACATTAAAAATAGGAACTTCATCAGAACTTGCCAGTGTCTTGGTTTGAGACCAGTGTTTTACTTTAGTTTGTTTAGTTACCTAACCTTTTTTCTAGGGGAGAGTCACTGTAGCAACAGACTAAGATAGACAGACCATAGTTCTCTTCTCTGGCCACAGATTCTAACTCATCTTGGGGGATTTAGGCATAATACAAAGATTAAAAAAAAGCATAAATCATCCTTTAAAAATCAGAATTCATCCTTTAAAATGCTAAAATTCCATTTAGGACTTCCAGGTAAGCAGAAAGACATAATTCCTACAGTTTGTCATAGGTCTGTACTGGGGTCTCCTCCCAGTAGGTTGTGCCCAAAACAGCGCCAACATATGAGGGAAGACACGCTGCTACTTGTCATGCAGCTACATGGACATACATACATATCGGATTGTTGCTAGGGTCAGCCTTAGCAATTGGAGGACCCAATGTGGACCATTTTGGTGGGGTCCATCCACTGTTCCCCATCTACCACCCCACTACCCTCCACTTGCTGGCTTTTTGAAATTAAGACAATTTCAGATTAGACATCAAGAATGTATGCTATTATGTGTTAAAATTAAAACAGTATGGTTATTTATTAGCTTATATTTTCTGCTAAGACATATTAAAACAGGAACAAACTATTAGACACTAGGATGAACCCCAGATTTAACATCTCACATAGTTCCACTCTCAGAGTCTGCTTAACTCAATTACATTGTAAGGTGCCTATTTGATGGGCCACTGAAGCCCTTTGTCATATTGGATGCAACCTGACTTACCAGTAAACATATCTCCAAACTCCTATAGTTTTACCTTAATCTCTAACTTGCATAGGAAGTTGTTGCGCACTTTCCTCTTTTACCTCTTTTTTGTCTCCCTCCTTTCCATTCTTCCCCAGATTTGTATCCTGCCATATTCTCCTTCACATCCCATGCACAACTGTATACTCTGTAAATACTTTGTTCTTGCACATACTTTTCTCCAAAGAAACTTTATACTGTGTAATAATTATACTATACTATATAATTATATGACAGTGTACAGGTACTCTTGTCTATTTTCTGGCTGAATTCTTATATATGTACATTTATAACTGTTCGTTTGTGCTACATATTATCCTAACTTATTCCTCTCTGCATGCTTGCTCTTACATTATCACTGTTGCACTGAAGTTGATTGAAGTCAGTTTCTTTGGTTGTTTTCTGCTGCGTGGAGTCTGAAAATGGTCTAGCTGGATTAGTGCTCTTACATGGTTAAACATTTAAGTACGTAATTAAATAAATAAAGCTACCTTTTTAAGTGAAGTTCTCTATAAATCCAGCATCTTTGAGAGGTGCTGCAAACAATGAGCAAACTATGCTATTCTGAGCTAAGCGCATATGAAACACGAAATTTGGTAAAATTTTTTGAATCATCACAGTCCTCAGCACTTGCTTCCAAACCTATTGTCTCTGAATGCTAGAAAATACTGGATACATAAGACAGTGGAACTGCACTTAGTGGTTGTGGGGGCCCATAATGAGCATGAACAATTTCTAATCTCAATCATACATTCTTATCTCATACTGCCCTTTCTTCTTTCATGTGCTAGCAATCATCGCCTATACTTTTTTTTTTTAATCGTTGGGGTTCCTTATACAGTTAATTATCATATCTTGTTGCAGTCAATGCATTTCACAAAACCACATAACAGTGTTAAACTTCCTCAGAATGGTGAACATTAATAGTAAAAATTTCAGGCCTTTCCTTTGAGACAGCATTGCTCAAACTTCACTACACTAAGAAATATTTGTACTTATTTTGTTACTTGTTAAATTGGGTAAGTGGACCTGTGATGGTGTGAGGTACTGCCAGCTATGCCAGGAGAAGTAGGGCAGTAGATGTGTAACAAATGCCAGCATAGCTAGCTGGAGTGTTGTAAAGAATTATATGTCATTTATATATCAAACTGATTTGTACAGGTAATTGTGTTGAAAATGTATTTGTAAAGCTGCTTGTGTTAAGAAAACATACCAACAGCGAGTCCTGCTAGACAGAAAAAGAATACACCCATATGTCAGACTTTATTATAACTGTTGAAATTAATATCGTAACAGAGGATACAGGAAGAGAAGAGGTTAAGCTCAGCCCCAGCTAACCTTTATTAAAATAGTTTGAAATTAAATTACCCGGTAGGCCATAAAGATTGTATCTTACAGTTCTGACTGCAGCCAGAGATGAAATGTCTGTGCCAAAGAATGGTTTATTAGCTGCTGTAGGAAGATTGGAAGTGTTTTATTGTTTATGACTTCCAGAAGCTGCAACAGATTTTAGCAAAGCTCTGTGTATGTGTATTACTGACACATATGTGCAAGATTCTGGGTCAGTTGCTAGGAAAAGGGGTAGTCTGGGAACAAGAAGTCAGATGAACAGATGTATATGATGTCATTCTGCAATCCAGGGCAAAAAATTGTGTTTTGATACTAGATGAGACTGAAGTCTCAGAGCAGTCTGTTTTTGAAACATGACAAACAAGGACCCCTCACCTACTTCATCTTGCCTTGCTCTAGTAAGTGACCAGGGAATAGTAATTCTTTAGATCAGTCAGGAAAATATAGTGAGATTAGTTAAGTACTGTTTTTCTGTATCTGTGTGAATCTATTAATCTGTGTTATTTTAATAATTCCTGTGACTGAAACTCTGGTGTTTATTGTAGATAGATATTCCATATTTTCATGCTCTTTTATTATTAAATATATTTAAACTTTTCATTGTGGCTGGCCTTTACAGAATATTTTAACCTTTGAATGTACTCATATCTATTTGGTGACTCTGTGGTCACTTCTGAAAGCCTTACTGCACTGGTCAAACACTATCATTAGTATTAATATTAATTTCACTTTCACTCAGTATAATTGGGTACCCTTGTAAGAGCATTATAGCAACTGGTTTTGGAGTGTCTGGTGGCAATAATCACCTTATAGTCAGGGCAGAAGGGGGCATAGCTAGTTAATCTGTGCCAGCCTTTCCCAGGTGTGTGTGTGTGTGTGTGTGTGTGTGTGTGTGTGTGTGTGTGTGTGTGTGTGTGTTTGAAAATCTCAAAGAGTGTGTATGTCAGTTGCTTGGAGCAGGGACATAGAGCACTGGTTTCATGGAAAGGGTGCTGAAGGACTTGGCTTGGACACTCATCTGAGGACTCAACTCTACGGCTGTGCCAGGGGGAGTCTCACTGGGGCCTGCCCTGGAGAGACAGACAGAGAGAAATTCAGACCCCAGATTTAGTGTGTTCCCTATGTGCTCTTAAGGAAAATTGTGCTTGGTGCAGAGAGCTGCATCTGGAAATACTATGTGTATCTATTTTTGTTCCAAGCGAGCGCCCCTCTCCAGTGTCAGTGGAGAGAATTCAGGCTCCTTGATTCCTGGACCAGAGAGGGGATGTCACATGACCAATATATAAAGAACTACTAGGCTAATGGCCCTGGAGCCTTTACAAGCCTAGGCCATAGAAGTGCCCTGGCATCGTGCCACCTGATGTTAGTTCCCAGTGCTTCTATCAAGTAGAGCCATTGGAGTGATCCCCAGGGTGAACTTTCTATTTCTCATCCACTCATCAAGATTTCTCTTAAAGAGGGCCAGTGAGGTGCTCTGCTTGACATGTATGGGAAGTCTATTCCAGAGCATGGACAGTCTCTGGGTTATTAACCTGTCCCTCCAGGATGTTCTGTATCTGTTGATTGTGGTAATGAGGTTGAGGTCTCTGGAGCGTGTGGTGTGGAGGGATTGGGATTTCTTTAGATGTAGCACTTCTAACAGAACTGGGTCAGACATGGCTTTGTAAGTCAAGCAGAGATCGCCTCTCAGTAGACGATATGAGATAGAGAATGGCTGGAGTTTTTTGAGTCTGTCCATGTAGGACATGTGTTTAAGGCCTAGGATCCTCTTTGTGAGGTACTTTTGTCGTCTTTTCAGCTGTTGCATGTGTCTAGTGAGGTACATGTTAAATGGGGCATTATACTCAATGATTGGCCTAATGAGGGAAGAGTAAAGAGAGATGATGACCTCTTTCTTCCTGGATGCAAAACCCTTGGTAATGAGATGTGCCACATAGAAGGACTTTCTGACCACAGTGGCAATGTGGGGGTCAAAGGAGAGCTTGCTATCAACCTGTGTCCCCAGATCTCTTATAACGCCTTCAGTGTTCAGTGGGCTCCCATTGATGTGGTAATTCATGGGAAATGAGTTTTTCCCAAAGGGGATGATGATGCATTTTTTGGCATTAAGCTTAAGGCCATGGTTTTGACACCAGCCATTAGTCTCAGTGAGGCCTTTCTGTAGGATGTTTACATCACTTGGGGAGTTAATAATGGCTCCCAGCTTGCAGTCATCTGTGAACCAGGTCAGTCAGAGTCCCTCTGTGTTGGCCTGGACTTCTGATAAGTAGATGCCAAACAGGAGAGGACCCAGGACCGATCTCTGTGGGACTCCACTCATGACTTGCAACCAACCTAGTGATATAGGGGTTGATGCCTAGTTTGGTAAGTTTATCAATAATTCCTCAGTGAGGAATGGTATCAAAGGCCTTGGCCAGATCGAGGTAGGCTGTATGAACTGCCTTGACCTCATCCACAGCTCTGGTGACTGACTCAAAGAAGTCAACCAGATTGAGCAGGCATGATCTACATTTCAAAAAAAAATAAATTGCATGAGATCTAGAGTTTGGAGATTCCCTATATCCTTGTTAATTAGGACCATGATGATGCGCTCCATAGCCTTGCATATCAGACTTATCAGGCTAATGGGGCTATAATGCACAGGGTCTGTAGTCACTCCCCCTTTATGGAGAGGTATGACTATAGCAGTGCACCATTCAGTAGGGACAAAGTCTGAGGTGAGGCTGTGATTGAACAGGGCACACAAATGTGGTGCCAGTTCACTTTGTAGTACATGTAGAACCCTTGCCCTGACCCAGACACACCAGACCTCCACCTAGCTACCCAATTCAACTCCTTTTTCATTGACTCCATATGCAAACTCACCTCTTCTTTCCCTAACAACACCCCCCAACTTAACTGATAACAAAAACTTAACATCCATGAACCCTAAGTCCTCCCCTTTTACTCTTAAATCCATTCCTACCCACACTATAAAAAAGCTCCTACAAAAGTTAAAACCTTGCTCTAATGCCCCAGATGACATTCCATCCAAAATTCTCCAACCAGCTGCTGATGGCATAGTGCTTCCAATCAGCATCCTAATCAATCGCTCCATTCAGGAGTCCTATGTACCATACCTCTGGAAAAAAGCCTTCATCATCCCCCTCCATAAAGGAGGTGCAAACTGTTCAATCTCCAACTTTCGCCCTATTGATATCCTATCCCCTATCTCTAAGATACTCGAAAAATTTATTCACCTCCAACTATTACCCTACCTGTTGGACAACCAACTCCTAACTCCTACCCAACACGGGTTTATACCAGGACATAGCACCACCACTGCCCTTCTTTTCTTTCTCAAAATCATTAACTCTGCTCGTGACTCTGGGAAAATAGTTTCTACGCTCCTCCTTGACTTATCTAAAGCTTTCAACACTGTCTCTCACGTGCTTCTACTTTCTAAACCCTCCCATCTTAATCTCTCCTCTTCATCTATCAAATGGTTCTCCAGCTATCTCTCAGCAAGGGAACAAGCTGTAAAATGGAACTACTGCATTTCCTCTTTCCTTCACACCCCAACAGGTGTACCCCAAGGCTCTATTTTGGGTCCTTTACTATTTAACATTTTCATCAATGATTTCCACCAAAAGATCCCCAATGCTAAACAGGTGCAATATGCAGACGACTCCGCTATCATCTGCTCAGCCAAAACTCTTCCTTTACTAATAAACCTTATGCAAGAAGCCTTCTCCTCCACTGAGTCCTGGATGCTTGACAATCACCTAGCCCTAAATGCCTCCAAATCTAAAATAATGATCTTTACCCCTTCTAGACATACTGCTGCTGACAAAGCATCCTTCTCTACACTTAGCCTAAACAAAACAACAATTGAAATAGTTCCCCATACAAAACTTCTTGGCGTTCTTATCAATGATCAGCTAAAATTTGATATGCACCTACAAACCAATATTAAAAAGACTCATCAAAAACTTGGTATGCTTTATCGACACAGGCGCTACCTTTCTTTGTCTTCTAGACAACTCCTATCTACCAGCTACCTCCTACCCTCCCTTTTGTATGAAGCTCCACTACTCTCTAACCTCCAATCATCCCTAAAATCTAAACTTTCCTCATGTTATAACAAAATTTTAAAGTTTGCCACAGGATCCAAATCCTCTACTCACCATTGCAAGTCCCTACATGCTCTAAATTGGTTGGAACTCCCAAGCTACCTAAATTTCATTCAACTAACTACAGCACACAAGCTAATTTTCAAACCTTCTAACTGTCCATCACTCTCCTCTTCCCTAAAACTTCACCAGTCACATAGAACACTTAGATCCACAAATCAGAACCTCTTAGAACTTTACAAGCCTTTACATGCACCAGGTCAACTTCTACTATCATTCTCCCTTGCCAGATTATGGAACTCTCTTATATTAAAACTACCCCTAACCTACCATCCTTTAAATCCCTTCTCCACTCTGACCTCTACTCCCTCTGGGAGTGCTCCTGTACCCATCCTACCTGATTCCTGATACCTATCCATATTCTATTCTACTCTAATCTCTGCCACTGCTTCAATTCATCTCTCTAAAATTATTTTGCCTAAATACATGTAGTGTATTAAATGAACATAAATGTATTGTTTTTGCTAATATCTTATAAGTGTTTGACTCAGCTCATATATTTCAAGATATGTAATATCTTGCCTTGCTGTATATTGAATGTTAAACTGTTGTTCTCATATGCTGTACTAATACATTGTATATTGTATATTATACCATGACCCCCCATTAATATTCCAAAACGTGCACGCTGATTGGTCAGCGTGCACGTTGTAAATCAACTTATACTAATGGAAAAAGGTCCGATCGCCCGGACTTTTTCCATTAGTATGTCTTTTTTAAAACACTGACTCGCTATATTAAACTCCTTTAACATAGCGAGACAGCTTTAAAAAAAGCAACGGAGATCTCCGTTGCTTTTTTAAACCTGTCTCGCTATGTTAAACTCCTTTAACATAGCGAGACAATGTGGAAAAAGCAACGGAGATCTTGCTTTCTCTGTTGCTTTTTTTTTTTAAACCTGTCTTGCTATGTTAAATGGGTTTAACATAGCGAGACAGCTTTAAAATAGGCAACCGAGATCTCCGTTGCTTATTTTAAAGCTGTCTCGCTATGTTAAACCCATTTAACATAGCGAAACAGTAAAAAGCAACGGAGATCTTGCTTTCTCCGTTGCTTTTGCCCACAGCTCTGATGTACTGTGTAGGCATACACATGCGCAGTACATCAGAACTGCCGCAGAATACCAGACAGCTGCGGAAGGGCAGCAAGGAGGCATTATACAATGCCATTATTTAAGAAAAGTAATTTTTTTTTCTTAAATAATGTCATTGTATAATAGCAATAACCCACTTTTGGGTGTGGGTAATGCTGGATTTACCCACGGTTGGCTTTGTTTGGCCACTCGGGCTTCGCTCTCGTGACCAAACCATGCCAACCGTGGTAATCAGCATTACACCAGGCGTGGGTTATTGCTATATTGTCTTTCTGTCTGGAGCTTTCCTCCTCGGGCCTCCATTGAAAACGGGCTACCTTGGCCCAATGGACTTTTCTGGTTAACAAACTGAAATAAATAAATAAATAAATAAAATATAACACCATCCAGGGATATTGTCGGGTCCCATGGAAGCTGTATTCTTGGCAGGGGCGGCTTGTGCTATAGGACTGCAGGACTGCAGCCCCCCACCTGTACAATAAACTTGAAAAATAAAATAAAAAAAATAAAAAATTCACGGACTCCACGCATGCGTGCATGGTTCCTGAGAACTCCATGCATGCATGCATGCTCATTCCAGAGCTCCAGACTGCTCTGTTAGGCAGTCCGGATAGGAAAGGCAGGAAACCCCACCCTTCCAGCCCAAAGGTCTGTGCAGTGATGACCACATAGACCGAAAGGTCACTGGACTGCATTGCCCGCAGGAAAGAGGCTCCAGCCTACTACTCTCATGCGACTAGCCATCTCTCGCGGGAGACCCATGCACGGGCAGCCATTTTGTGGAGGGAGACCCATGCTGCAAAGGATCGGCAGCCGTTTTGTGGAGGGAGACCCATGCTGCAGAGGATCGGCAACCGTTTTGTGGACTTAGCTGCAGAGGATCGGTGGCCGTTTTGTGGAGGACAGGTGGTGGATTCACTGTGTGTGTGTGTTTGGGGGGGGGTTGTTTGTGTATTTGTGCATTTAGTTTCTGTGCCTGTGTTGTGTAGTAGTACTGCCAGGATAAGGTTTTTTGGATGGTAATATGCAGGTTTGAAGTTAATGTCAGGGCTAGTAATAGGGTTAGGACCAGCACACAAGAGTAAGGTGATGCAGGGACGACAGGTCAGTACTGTTTCCAAGGAATATTAATGAATGAAATCTTTACAGAGGAGTACTAGAAATATTATTTGTTAGAAGCAGCATCAGCACTTTTCCTTTAAGTCGGTTTCTATTTGAAGTGTTTTTGTTGTTTATTTATTTTTTCAAACAAACTGATTTCAGATGACCATAGAATTATTAAAACTGCAGTTATGACATCTGGAATTACATAATATGAAAATATGTTATGTATACAGTTAATGTTTGTTTGGTTAATCTTAGATCCAAGATATTAGCGAATGAAAAATAAGGATGCACCTTTGAACAAACTAGGAAAAACTATGAGCGCAAATAGCAGAGATCAAGCAGAATATCTGGAACCAAAGCTTTCAGTACTTGTTAGGGTATACAGCTTTGCTTACTTTCTAAAACTGTCAAGAGCAATTACCTTCTAGTGGTTAATGATATCATTATTGTCTGTCAAAATATTACTTCTTATGTATTTAACATGAGTATGAAGGCATTTACATTTAACACATACAAGTGCATTTTCAGAAGATTTTTATTTGTTTTCTAGAAAATATTTGTATCAAAACTACATCTAATAGTAATATAACAAAACATAATATTTATAATGGGAGATCAAATAATGAAAATGAAGAATAGTTGCCCTTTGTTCTTCTGTGTGGTGCCAGTCATTTATATATTTTTAAAATATGTGGATTCTTGGAATGACTATAACCTTTTATTTTAATTGGATCTGGTCTGTTAACTAACTGAAATATTGCATGTTTGACAGCAATGGATGGTAAAACGAGCAGACAAATATTAGTAAAAAAAAATATTAGAAATGACTCAATCAAATCCTAAAACGTTATTATCTGTAAGCTGATAAAACAATGCTGTAGACCACTAGTTTTGAATCTTTGGACCCTTCTACCTTACATGTATCCGATTACTTAGCTGAGCACAGTAGTGCCAGCATTCTGAAGTTGGGTTAAATTTACATGCCGCAAATGGGTTACCATTGAGTTTGACTCCCAAAGGAATTGTAGCCCACATGACAACATTTTGCATTGGAGCCAACAGATGGAGCAATCTGGGGATCTAGCAGTGGGGCAGATATTATTAAAGTATGAGCAAATAAGCTGACATACTCATGGAAGTATACATAGAGCTAACCTAGTGCAAATGTTCAGTCTGGGTCATGAATTTTTAAGTCTAAAACTTCTTTGATTTATTCTTAAAATAAACATAGCACTCTGCAATAGATAGATTCCCTTTAAAAAGTCATATTTATGTCAAGCTAAAGGACCCTCTTGTTGATGATGCAGCGCCAATACATGTGATTCAAAAATTTAAACCAATTCCTTCTTTCTACAGGATAGTTTAAGATATTTAGATTCAGTTTATGATTTAACTATCTTCATATATTACAATCTGACCTAATTCTAATGGTGTACAGATGCAGATACTATTTAAAATCTTTAACTCTTGATTACATGATATTTCCAAGTTTAAATAAATTATGACACTAGCCTGGCAAACTACTGTAAGCAAAGAATACCCACAAAATCATCTTCTTCAATAAACTAATAAATTAGAAAAAAAAATAAAACTTGAAAATAGTACAATGTCTGCTATACTTTGTGGATGCAAGGTACAGAGGGATTCCCATGTAATGAGAGGCTACTAAATTCTTAATATTTTCAAATATGTTGTGGGGCCATTAGTTGTTCTTCCATTTCTGTCACTAAGTACAAATTAAGTTACACCTTTTCTTTCGTTTTTTTTTTTTATCTGACCTCTAAATGAGCTTGGAAAAAAACACACAAAGAGAGATTTTTGTCACATAATTTTCATAAATAAACCAAAAGGCTGCCTTTTGAAATTGGTTTCAGAGGGCAGATCCTGACTGAAATTCAGGCTTGGTTAAAGGGCAGTGTTTTTTGTTTAATATTTACCTGACATATATGATTTTTGCAAGCCAAATGCATAAACTTTTGTATGACTTCTCCATTAATTGTATTCTCTAGATGGTAAATAATATTGTCAGGAGTGCTAATTCAAGAGTACAAAGCCCACTTTCATTTATTCAGCTGATAATTTTAACAGAGGCACTTCTGATGGTTGAGAAAAGTGACGGTGCTCTTGGATTCTTGAAAATCTCAGGTTATACTGTCTAGATTTCTTTCTGTGTTCAGTATTTTGAGTTCAGTGTTTTGAATAGCCATTTTAGGTATTTTAAAATATTAAATATTAATATTAATATTAAACTTTAAACAAAATTGTTGCATGTCATGACACCATAGTTTAGAGCTGCTTGTATATTTCGGAATTAACCAATATTAAATTAGCAATATCCAAAATTATGCCTTGTAGCAAACATGCATTTTGGGAAATTTCCTCCAATTTATTCATAATGCAAATTGCCAAGTGCTGAATTACTATAAAGTCCTTAGTTTTGTACAGGCGTGGCTCGTGCTATAGGACTGCAGCCCCCCAACCTGTACAATAAACTTTCATGGACTCCACACATGCGTGCATGGTTCCTGAGAACTCCATGCAAGATGCCCCAGGTGCTACATGGTGGTGGGTAGAGAATAAGGATTGAACCCTGTACCTTGAGCCCAGGTGGCAGGAGCCTGAAATCCCTACCCACCACCATTTGTAAAAACATTGCACATTTTTCCCTCATACTTGTTCTAGTCTTCATAAAATCTGTGTTTTCTGTATTTGTGTCCTTGCAAAGTTGCTATTGCATTGGTGCAGTGGTAGTATTGTTGTCTGACAGCTACAGGTTCTCTGGTTTGATTCTTGATTCTTGGCTGGGGTGCCTTACCTTTTCTGTGGAGTCTGTATGCCCTCCCTGTGTTTGTTTCCTCTAGTGTCCTCCCATCTTACAAAGACATGTGTCTGTCTGGAGTGTTTCTCCCTGGGCCTCTGCTAAAAATTAGCTTTTGTTCCAAGTCAGACTTTCCTAGTTAATAAATGTTAAAAATGACACTCATTTGAATATCAGACTTCATATTCTTCAGAAAGTGCATGGTAACGCAAAAGCTTTTATTCTAGCAATTTACTGTGTATAAGATGGATATTTGAAATTTGTCCCTATTTTTGGGATTGTATTCCCCCGTTATTGGCTTCATCCAGATTTTTTGTGCTAAGGTTGAGAGCTATGGTAAGAACTGAATTCATTGAATATGTTTGGGGGCTATAATCCCCCATTACTGGCTTTGTCCGGGTGTTTTTTTGCTAAGAGATTGAGAGCTATGGTGAGAACTGAATTCACTGAATGTTTGGGGGCTGTATTCACCCATTATTGGCTTTGTTCAGGTGTTTTGTGCTAAGAGGTTGACAGCAGTGCTATGGTGAAAACTGAATTCACTAACTGGTAGCCATTTAAGTTTCCGTCTTCCTCTTTCACAAAACAGCTGATTTGGCATAGTGGTATGTTGCTCTGACTGTTTTGCACAGGGTCCTGGGTTTAAGGCTTGGCAGTGAAATGTATGGCGGTAACACAGCATTTTATTCTAGCAACTTTCCAACATTATACAAGCAATGTTTAAAATGTGTCCCTGGTTTTTGGGCTTTTGTCCCCCCCACAATAAACTGTGGCTTTTTCCAGATTTCTTTGTGCTGCAAAGTTCAGAGATACAGCTGAGTGAGTAGATTTTACAAGAAGCTGAGATCTGCAGGGGAGCAAAAGTTTAGTGCTGCTTATGCTGAGTCTGCTTGCCTTGTTAATAGCACAACAGGTAGTATAATTGCTTTTGATGCAGAAGGCTGTGGGTTCTACTCCCACAGTAGATAGATGCATTGCTGATACTGTACTTTGCAAAGGGGGTGGATGCTGCACTCCTTTATGGTGAAGATACCTAGTAACTATGAACCTGTTATCAATTTGCCATCCATTCCCTATTGAAATATTGCTAGCTTATCATTTTTTTAGTGTAAGATAGGCAATTTATTCCTCAAGGGTAACGGGCACTTTATTTGTAGATGAAACAATGAAATACAAAGTTGTTTGCTAGCAGCAGCAGCCTCTTCATTAGTTACAGATCTCTTTAATGTGGAATTATTTAGATGACTTTTACTTCAGAGATTGTGCATATGTACTGATACTGGTGGACTGTAAAAGTTTGAGTAGACGTTTATGATGGAAATGTTCTGAATTGGGCAGTTTTGTCATTACTGGTGCATGCATTTTGTTTCATTGTTTACTGGAAAAATTTCAAAACAAATTTAAAACACCCTCTAAAACTGTACTGTATTGTACAAGGAATATAATTTAATACAATCAGGAAGGTGTATGAAAGAGCATGTGTATGTTTTGTGTGCAAGGGGCCTGTGATTTGAAAAGAGTCCAAACCCAAAGTTAATCTGCCACTGGCAAAATGTATTTTCTTTGAATGTGGGTTTCAATGCTGTTTCAGTGAATGTGAGTTTTCAAGGGCAGAGAAGTTTTAATGCTAAGTCTGCTTTCATTGTGAGACTGCATTGCTTTGTTTAGCAGATATGATATCTATTAGTGTTTGCGCTGTAAAATGCAAAATAAAACTTTCAAATGAAGTCCAAATCATCACAGAAGTAAAGCAGTATGCACATTAGTGTTTATAGTTTTTGTTTTTCGGCTTTTGCCAGTTAGTGTTTATGGAAATGGGGTGAAATAGCCAAGTAATGGTTCATTGGAATGGCTGTAGGGGGGAAGCTCCATTTGACCATGATTTTGTGAGGGGGGGAAGGGCAGCAAACTCAGACAGCCCCAGCTGAACTATACCTCTCAACTGTCCAGATTTTTGCAGAATGAAGAGATTTTTGCTTTTTATTTTTGGTTTGTTCCTCATAAAATTTGTGGTTTTCTGTCAAATCATTTAGGAATGAAGTCACTAAATAATGACAGACACTGAGTTTCAGACTTCATAACCTTCAGGAAAAATGCATGCTAAAGCAAGACCTGTTATTCTATCAACTGTCTCAGTTTATACAAGAGCAATTTTTAATACTGTTTATATGTTCCCCAATATATTTGGCCTTGTCCAGATTTCCTGCATTAACAGGTTGAGAGGTACATGCAAATAAATTGCTTTATAGAATTAGGCATATCCAAACCTCTCAACTGTACCCGATGTTGGCTCAAAATGTTGCTCTTCTCCTAATAATCTCTCCGCAAAATGGCAATTTTGGAAGAAAACATGGAGGGTTCACAATTAATAAATAACTGTAATAATCAGTTATAGATTGCTTTTATTTCAGAAATGCATGCAGATTCTTTTATTTTGTCAGCTGCTCAAGTTAGCAGTACTAATATTAAAAAGTGTCCCTTCTTTGCAGGTTCCCAGCTGTACTGTGTGGTTATTTTATATTTTTGAATTACATTTTTGGTCCATTTTTCATAAAATTGTGTCTTTTTGGCAAATTAGTGGCAAATCATTAAAGACTGAAGTTAGAAAATAATGCAGACATTTGAGTTTCAGATTTCGTACCTTTCAGAAAATTCATACTAATGAAAGACCTACTATTCTATTATCTTTCTAAGTTTATAAGAGCAATATTTAAAAATTGTCCTTATTTTTGGGCCTTTGTCCCACTTCTATGTGTGGCTTTGTCCAGATTTCCTGCTCTGAGGTTAAGAGGTATGACAAATGTGTCAGGGCCATTGCAGTCAGCCAGAGACATTTCAAATTGTGACATACTTGTTGCACCCCACTCCCCTATGTAGTGACTCTGGATGTGTCCAAGCAAGGCAAGGAACAGTTATGCAGTGTAAATGTGCAGACTATCCCCCCATCCAAGGTAGACACAAGTACTACAATGGCTTTTCATCTGTCCTTGATTTTGTAGAATGTTCTCGTTTCTGTCATATTTCTATACTGTTGATTTATGCTTATTATTCAGAAAGAGCCTGTTGCTCTGTGTTTAAGTAGCAATGCTTTAACGACCATTTGGTAAGCTTGTCTGAGATTGTAAGATGCAAGTAAGTTTTAATAAGCATACTGTTAACGAATTGCCAACATTGAAAGCCTTTCTGTTGTTGCCATTCAGAGAATACTTACATAACTAGATAACATATAAGCCTTGGGTATTGAAATGCATATGACAGTATTTGTAATAAAGGACAGGATTACATTATTTTAAGAGCTCATTACAGTCTTTACCTGCAAACTAAACAGAATCCAATCTATCATGTGTGGTCCATATCCTGTGCAGTAATCCTTTAAGCAATGTATGTTGAGCTTGTTTCCTGTTTGCTTTTCATTTTTTACTTTGATCATGTTTTCCCCATGAAACAAGTAGATAGTTGTTGTCAGGCAGCAGGTCTTTTTTGGATAAGAAACATTTTTACAAGTGGGGGTATCACAGAGATTGCTGCTTTCAGCATGTTACTTGGTACTTTAATAAAGCTGAATATAAATTATAATTAGAACCGCAGTGAAAGGAAAAGTGGTTTGAGTTGAGTGCTGCTTGTTTTTTTATACTTGATTTTAACTGGCATTCCAGTAATGTATTTAAAAAGTAATTTATTTGTTCATGCCTCACAACCTTTTTGTTTCCATCTAGATATTAAGTAAGCTGCCATGCAGCCAATGGACTGAAATATTGTTTTTCGTCTACACTTTCCTTTTTTCTTGATTGGACTCTCATAATGATGGTTTGGCACCCAGGGCAGCGTATTTAATTAAAGTTACAGTTTTTGTGGTTTTGATCATAGCTCCTCCCCTTTCTAGTTGGCCACACCCATTCCCATTGACCCCACCCATTCAGCTGTCTCCTGCAGCCCCCCTTTGATTTGAAGTCACCAGCCGCCACTGATTCTTGGCATTGGACAATGCAGCTTTAACCTGTGCTGCAGTAATGCTGGATGCCTGGCATTCCTTTGGTATTGTGATTGGTCCTTTATAGGGAGAAAGATGGGTAAAGTTGGCACTGAATCTGCCGGCCAGTATGTTGGCAATATCTGTTGGCTCAGTATAGGAGGTAACATTGTGCAGTAACTCAGAACAAACCTGGGTATTGCTGTGGAGATTCTTGATATAACTATAGAAAGCTTTGTGGTTGTTTTTAGTGTCTGCCGCAATTCTGTCTTCATAGCTGGCTTCAGAGGTTTTGATAAGGGATCTCAACTTTTTGTTGAGGCTAATAAGGGAGTTTTTCCAGTCTAGAGACTTCACCTTTTTCTGCAACAGTTTCTTCCTTCTGGTGTAGAGTTTATTAATGGCAGGGGACCACCAGATTGGCTTCTTTTTTTTGAAGGAGAGCATCTTAGTTCTGTTAGGTATGACTATTTCCATGCATTTATTTACATGTTCGTACAGTGCATTGGTGTATGATTCAGCAGTCATGCATCTATTTTCCATTGACATGGGTGCTGTGAAGTTAGCCAGCTCTGTTTTATGGAGCCCAAAGTCAGCTTTAGAGAAGTTTTTCATGGTGGTTACCTTTTCAGGGGGTGTGGGTGAGATGTTTATTTCCATGGTGATTAACTTGTGGTCGGAACTAACCAGGGAGGGATTGACTATTGTTGTACAGCAATGATTGCCCATGTTAGTAATAACCAGGTCAAGGATGTTGCTTCCTCTAGAGGGAGTTAGAATGAGCTGGTCCAGGGCATTGGCATTGATGAATTCCAGGAAGCATTGAGCCAGTGTATTGGTGCATGAGTAGTTTTCCCAGTTGATGGAGGGGTAGTTGAAGTTACCTAGTATGAGAGTGTTGGGTTGGACTCTAACAGTTTCCAGGGTGCTTAGGAACATGGAGTGAGAGTCTTGGGACATGGTTGGGAACCTATAGCAGGCTATGACCTGAATCGTATCCTTACCCAATGTTAGTTGTACCTGAAGTATCTCAGATGCATTATGTTGGGCTACTAGTCTGGACATGTGCATATCCTTTATGAATATGGAGACACCACCGCCTTTGAAGCTTCGGTCCATGTTCTGGGGCCGAAAGGTGTGGAATGAGTTATAGCCTGGTAGCACAGGTGTGCTTTCTGCTGATTTAAACCAGGTCTCCGTTACAGCACAAATGTCGATGTTCTCCATTTTGAGGAGTGCTTTGAACAAGTGCATTTTGAGACTTAGATTTCTAGCATTGAGCAGCATGACCCTCAGATTGC
Organism: Protopterus annectens; assembly: GCF_019279795.1. Taxonomy (NCBI): domain Eukaryota; kingdom Metazoa; phylum Chordata; order Ceratodontiformes; family Protopteridae; genus Protopterus; species Protopterus annectens. The sequence goes on along the minus strand of NC_056748.1, from coordinate 766,563,003 downwards.
ATTTATTTATAGCTATTACAGTGGTAGTTTGGTCTTTGGAATGTGCCAGGTCACAAGGGTAGAAATATGCAAGGATAATTTAGAGTAATTGCTAAGTATTATGTTTTGCCATGTGGGAAGGAAATGAAATGCCTTAACAAAACCCATGGGGCTGTAGGGAGAACATGAGAAAAAGTTTGTTCAGCTTTCTTTAATACATTTCCCCTCAAAGCTGATCCCTAACCTTGCCCAGATAATTTTTAGATTTAAGTTTGTGCTTGTCCACCCTGTTTTGTTTGTGACTCAAACTGTGACACCACTGCAGTACATTTATGAGTAAAACCATTTCTGTTATTGTTTTCTACTTTCATTGCAAGTGAATTGTTTTTGGTCACCTCTGTTTCCCATCACTCAGCACACACACCTCATGTTTCACTTCTCAAGGATTTTGTTCCTATCTGTGACTGCAGCAAGCCATTTTTCTAATACACTGCTGAATTAATAATAATAAAAGTCCCAGTGATCAGAAGTTACCTCACATCACAACAACTGTCATTTTTTATGCTTGCTAGTGTTTGCTTTCGTACAGTTTGAGACTGACAATTTCACAGAAGTTTCTTGTGAATGTATTCAATGGCAACTATTCATAAACCCCATGCCAGAAAGAGAAGCAAAAGAAAACAGAGGAACTTTCTATTTGTCTTCAAATTAACTGTGGTGTTCTGAGACAACTACTATAGCTGTTCATAAAACCAGATAGTCAATATGACCAATTTTGGGCTGAAGATCCTGTAGAACACTCAGAACAGCAACTGACTACTATGGGACTGTGAGACATACAAAAGTCATGAAGTTTTTGGTTACTAATAATACTGGAGTAGCCACCAGTGCAGTTCATGGTGGGACATGTCTGCCACACTAACAAGACTTGTAACTCCTACAAGACTACCAGTAAGAAAATGTCTTGGATTTCCTACTTGCTTCTGTCAATGTTTTGTTTCTCAGACAAATCTCTGGATCATGTCAGGCAAAATAAAGGCCCTGTCATAGTCTACTGGGGGACTCCAAAGGAGTGAGGCCCTACTGGGCCAAATTGGTCTAACTGGCCTAAGGCTGACCTTGACTGTAACTGTTGTTCTAGCAATTTACTTTAAATTTACCTTTTTCCTTTCAGCATGAGCACAGTACAGCATCAATCGTGTCATCTACCAAAGGAGGTATGAAAGGCTGCTTCCCTCACAAGTGTTTAACGTGTCTTTTAGATATGTTCATTCAGTACAATGTCAGGACAGATTCAGTGATGGCTAAATTTTATTTAGTTAGTTAACATTTGTTTAACAGGAAAGTCAACTTGGTCCTGAGAGAAATGTTCCGGATGCATGCTTTTGTTATGTGGGAGGAAACCGGAGCACCTGGAGGAAACCCACACAAATGCAGGGAGGACATGCAGACTCCACACAGAAGGCACCCCAGCCAAGAATTGAACCAAAGAACCTTTTGTTGTGAGGTGACAATGCAAGCGCTGCACCACTGTGCCATCCAAAATTCCTATTGCGTCTCCTCACCGCACATCCAGATTAAAGATTTGCTCATCAGGCACCTCCAATATATCCTGCTTTTGCTGAATCTATCTTTGAAGTGCATGAGAACAATGAGTCTGGGTGTGCCTCGGCTGAGAGTGGGTTCTAATTCCTCACTGGCAGGTAGCCTGCCTGCATTGACTTAGATGGCCCAGCTGAAACAGGTGACAAAGACTGCACTGAAGACAGTGGTGTGTAGATATATGACCTGGATAAAGATCTTCCTGGACAAAACTCTAGATTCACCTGACCATCTGGTCACTGTGGGAGTGTGGCCCATACCACTAGTCATCTGTCCCTCTGGGTAATTTCAGCCAGAAGGCAGCACATCACTACTCATACCCCTCCCTTTCCCCAGCCTGGTGTGCTCTCTTCCTCTATTGTCTCACTCTGTGCACCATGCATTTTACTACCCTCTGCATCACCATTTGTCTATCTTCTGTTTGTCTATATCAATCTCATGTCTCTCGACCTAGTATATGCACTTCCATATCTGTTTGTCTGTACTGTTCTACATGTGGCTGTCTGCCTATACATGTTTACCTATCTCTCTTCCTATACTCTTTCCCTTTCACCCCTCCCCTCTTCCCTTCACTCTGTATAATAAAAAAAATTAGGCATAATCCATCCCCCAACAAATTGTTATCCTATCCTGCATGCTCTGATAATTTATGTGACCTTATGTTTGCTCTTCTCCCTTTTATTTTTCTCTACGCCTCTCTCCTGCTTCTAACAGGTGTCCACATATGTCGATACCATAACAGTGCTATAGCAGACAATGTACAGCTACTTAGCCTGCTGTAGCACTTTGTCTTGTCCAGCCAAGGGATGTATGTTTACATACAGTCTAGCTAAAAGTAATGTTTTTATATTAAAGATGCACTGGTCCAAGTTGATATTTTGTGTTCTGGGAATATCATGCAATGTGGTGGGTCACCACTCTGTGGATCGTGTCTTGTGCTTTTGTGTGTGAATTCCACTGTGTGGCTGCATTTTTTGTGTGAATTTCACTGTGCAACTGTGTTTGCTTGGATAATTGCAGTACTGTTCATTTATGTACCCTTAAATGCAGCTAACTACACTGAAGCACTGCATGTATCAGTTTGGATATTTAATATTTCCCAATGTCACTGCCTAGTCTCCCGCAGCTGTGCAAATTTTGCACTAAAATGCAGAATACATCTGTGAATCACAGACCAAGTCTCTTAGGGTTTGTTTCTCATATCCTGTAATAGAACATAACTTTCTCTATTTTAAATTGTATGACAGTCACATGTGGATTCTTTAAAATACCACTGCAGTCATAAATGCATGGTAAAACCTCACTATTATTTACCCAGATAATTGGATGCTACCTGTCCAATTAGCAAACACTCAACCAGTCATTTAAAGTAAACCAACATGCAAAACATAACACTCAAAATTTCTTGCTATGCAGTAAATGTAGAAATAAATAAAAGTAAAGCATACTCAAGAATGAGGGACAAGAACAGCCCACAAAAATAGAAAAAAGGAAAGAAACTAAGCTTTGACAAGTATAAAGCTGAAACATTTATTAGTTAGACTGTGCAACAACTGACATGATAAGTGGCCTAGGGACAGAAAAGAGTGCACAGCTGCAGTGGGGCTAGGACATAATATACAGTTCATAAATACCAGAGTGAATATCGGAATACAACAATCAGGAGTGAGCTTGCAGAATCTTTGAAGAAGTAACAGAGAAGTTTTTAATGCCTGCCATGTGCATCCAATAGCCTTGAGTCTAACCAATTAAGCTCACAAGTTCAAGTGCAGGGGCCTAAACCAGAGGCAGCATTAAATTACTTCAATTTATGCTAATAATAAATGGGAATTCTGTACATCAACTGACAAGTAAAACAGAAATTCAGAGAGGTGGTGCAAGATTTAATCCCTCTGTGAGAATTAGTTGGAGTCATAAGCCAGTCAGCAGACCATGGTTATGTCAGTACAGCATCATAATAATCAGTTTTTCACAGGACAACTTTTCTTACTTGTGATTTCAGGGTTTTCAATGCACTGGGGTAGAAACCTAAACAATAAGCATAATAATAAACAATGTGTGTTGCTGACACTACAACTCTACACAAATGTCCTTCTTAATTTGTTCACTTCTTCTGTCCTTGCTGTATAAAGCTCTTTAATTTTGGGGGTTTTATCTAATCCTGTTATGTACAAGGATCTCTTTTCAGGAATGACCCAGGTGTATGTCTGCTTATATAACTTTGTCAAAGTCACACAGTGAGTGAGTAGAAAGTAAAGGACTCAAATATTAATGCACCTTATACCACATTCTATGTATAGCATTAAACAAAATGCTTGAAAAATTTATTCAACTTCACATTACACATTTCCATCAGGTGAAGATTAAGCAAAAAAACATTTTATTTAAAAGAAAGACTATCACTAGTTGTGCAAGGTGTTCTACAAACACAAGCAAAAAAAATCAGACAAGAACCATGGTAACACTGTAGTTCTTTGTCACACTCCTGATGTGCCAACAAGGCATTTATCTGTAGGAGGGGTGACCCATCATTTGGAACTGAACAAGAGCTGAGGAGTAACAGCAGTGGTACAAAGGTGTAAATAGATGGCAGTCAATTTATTTCTTAGGGGAGTCCTTGAACACCTGGCACATGATGTGGGTATGTTATCATAGAATATTGTCCTGATGTCATATGTGTTATGTTGCATAGCATAACAAAAATGAATAGGACTATGTCCAACCCTATCAGAATGAATGAGATGGCTATCCTTATAATGAATGGGACTATGTCTATCCGTATCATAATGAAGGGGACTGTGTCCGTCCCTATCATGATGAATGGAACTATGTCCGTCCCTATCATAATGAATGGGACTATGTCTATCCTTATCATCCCACTACAAGCTTCACTTCTCAGCCACTCTTCAAACAAAAAAGGAAGTGGCTGTATTAAGAGGATTTGAAAAGGTAGTCACATCTGGGGGTGGGAAGAGGACACCACTCCTTCAGACTTCGAATGGGACTTGGAACTAATTCTGATCAAGGATCCAGTTGGTCTCCACCACTCTCTGTGTGAGTTTGTTTCAGTTCCTCAAAATCAGAGTGCTCAGAAAGTGAGATGAATGATGTGTGCAAAGCAAATTAGCTCAGAATTTCACTTCAGCTTTGCATCCTACGTGCACTTACTATACCCTGTGGAAAGGTACAAACCTCAAAAGCAACAGCCTTATTTGAGAAGTGTGTGTTCTGGTCAGCTGTTATTGAAGTAGACAGCTGTCAAGCACCTGGCAGACCACCTTTCTGAGCTGCACCTGCTGAGACAGCTGTAATATGATGTAGGTACAAAGGGGAAATGGATACACAGGAAAACCAGGATCTAGACCACTGACTTCAATGGATACTGGAAGAAGTGGTGACTTCCTTTTAAAATGATAAGCAGGCTGCTGCAGATGGCTGGCAGTTACAAAATAAACAAATAAAAATAAATAACTTTCAATACATTAAATTTAGGAAAAAACTACAATGAAAAATAATAAACAGAAGGAAGAAAATCATGGCAAACATTAGGAGGTGCAGCACTCAGCAGGATGAAATTACTGTCATCAAACTAAACGAACAACTCAGAGGACAAATAAAGTCTACCAAAGCCCGATTTGAGATAAATTTGGCTCCCCAGGCTCGGACAAGGACAACCACAAGGCATTCTCTATCTATGTTTGCAACCGCAAAGGTAATACATATGCAATTGTGTGCAGATCTCATTGTAAATGGAGCCATCTGTACTGAGCCAGAAGTGAGACTGGACATGTATCTGTTGACTTCACAAGACCCAAATGTAGTGAAAGTTCTTAAACATGAAAAGAAAATGTCTAGGATGACTTCTCTGCTTAGTTTAGCAGAAGCATATCAGCGTCAAATGGGAATGGAAATTAAACTAGAAGTCAGGCAACTGAATGTGCCAAAAAACAAAAGAAAGAATATAAGGTGAAGGATCAAATGAGAAGGCAAGAAATGTGGCAAATGCATAAATACAGCTGCAAGTAAAGGAAACTCTTGGAACAACCCTATGTTGATCAGGATCGAATGCAGGCATGGTTAAGGAGAGGTGAAATTAAAACAAAAGATGAAAAGGTTAATATTAGCAGCCCAAGATAGTGGACTACATACACGTTGTATTACAAACTCCAATGAACATGTGGGAGACAAGGACAAATGTAGGTTTCATAAAACAGAACTGGAAACAGTCGCACATCTTGTAGCTGGTTGTGATACACTAATGGCAGAAGGATTGTATGCTGAAGGGCATAATAATGTGACAAGACTGTTGCACTGTGAATTGTGCATACATTATGGTATTGAAGTGGCTGAAAAACATTGGAAACATGAGCCACAAAGCAGCACAGAAAATGGTGACGTTTCTATCACATGGGATCACCCACTACCAACAGTTCAACAATAGATGTGAGAAAACCAGATATTGCAGTCCATGAAAAGAAGACAAAAGTATCACTGATTCTTGAAATTGCTACACCCAGTGACTACAGTGTCTTACATACAGAGAGAGACACAAAGTCATAAAATACCAGGATTTGTAGGTGGAAACGAGGGCAAGGTGGAAGAAGGACACCTAGACAGTTCCAGCAGTTCCAGTAGTAGTAAGGGCAACAGATCTTATAAAAAATAATTTACAATCATACCTGGATATATTACCAATACACATAACTCCACACAAATTGCAGGAGGAGTCATTACTGGGCACATTGTGGGTGCTGCAAAGAGCACTTTTGGCTAACATCAAAGAGTGAAACAATACTAATTTCATGAACTTTATTTGTACTTTGACTCAGAAATGGGGTCCATTCCCATCATGTTATTAGAAACCCAAAAGACTTGGAGAAATGAAAAGTGAAAACCCAGAAGATATAGCAAATCTACTGGCTGACAAATTCAGCTCCAATTTTACCTCTCTCTCTCCCTCAACCTTTCCTCAGGAAATGCCATCAAATATAACTCCTCCTACTATAACCAGGGAACAGTTCCTTAAAGCTCTCTCTAAGGCCAAGAACACTGCATCAATGGGTCCAGACAATATCCAAGGATGCCTTTTAAATAGCATGAAATGTGACTTAACAGGGTCTCAGGAATTGCTATTTAACTGTAGCCTCCAAATAGGCTTCATGCCTCATGAATGGAGAACAGCAACAGTCATCCCTCTGCACAAAGGTGGGCCATCTACAAACCCAGAAAAATACAGACCCATAAGTCTCATTAGTCTCATATACAAAATCATGGAAAGAATTATCATGGAAATGATCAATAATGATATAGTAAACCTCCAGACACTGGACTCAAATGAATTTGGTTTTGTCAAGGACAGGTCATGCTTACTCAGCCTGGCGGGTTTCTTTGAGAAGGTCACCAAAGCAATGCATGAGGGCAAAATGGATCACACTGCCTACCTGGATCTGGCCAAGGCATGTGACACAATACTCAATTCAGGTATTGTTGACAACCTCAAGTGATTAGGTACAAACCCTTATGTCACCCAGTGGTTAGCCAAATGGCTCACAGACAGGACCCAGGAAGTTAGAACTGAGGAGTCCACCTCTACAAAGAGGCCAGAGCTGAGTGGAGTCCCTCAGGGATCGATCCTGGGACCTCTCCTTTTTGGAATTTACTTCTCTGAAGTCAAGGCCCATTCAGTGGCTTCTGGCTGACTACATTTGCAGATGATTGCAAATTAGGAGCTGTCATTGAATCCCACACTCAGACAAATGTTCTCCAGGAATGACCGGCACAGACAGACAACTAGTGTCAGAGCCATGGACTAAAGCTAAACGCCAAGAAATGTATAATAGTATTCTTAGGGAAGTCATCCACCTCTGGCAACTATCATACTGACAACACACGCCTTAAAGTTGACCTAGTAGTCAGGAACTTAGGGACACACATAGACAGTAATTTAGCCTTTGACCATCATGTGTCTACAGTAGTGACAAAATCAGTCTATGTTGTGCAACTTATAAACAAAGGTATGGCATCTAGGTCCAAGGAAGTCATTGTTCCACTGTATGCTGGATTCATCTGACCTGTCATTGAGTTCAATGCCCCCTTTGGTATGTACCTAACTAGGCATATACAACAACTGGAATGTCCACAGAGGCTTCTCAACTAAAAGAATACAGGGTGTAATTAACATGTCCTATGTAGACCACCTCAAGGCCCTATACCTGTACTCTGTCTCCTACAGGCAGTTAAGAGGAGATCTATGTGTGGTATACAGAGCATTGCCAGACCCCACTCTGATGGACTTCCTGCATATCTGCAAAACAAATAACACCAGAATTACCTGTTCTAAAGTCTTTAAACTCACATATAATATTAATAGGACCTGCTGGGGAGACAGGTATATATTCCAGAGATTGCTATGTCTCTGGAACAGGCTCCCCATCCGTGTGAATTAGAGTTCTTCCCAAACCCAATTCAAGTGCAACTTGGACAATTGGATGAGAAACAGGAAATTCATTCCTGGTTTGGCACCTATGCCTCAATGGGCACAGACACAAGTGATTCATCTCCCAGGCCACTGCTTGTAAATGTTTTATCTCCCAAGCCCCTGCTTTCACTTATAAAGGGTACCAGAACTTGTTAGAGATTTAGAATGCATGGCTAGGCTTAATAGACCCCAGTGGTGGTTAGCCATGCATGCACCTATGAAACTATAATTTTAAAATTTCTATAAAGAAATCAGTGGTAGGGCTCTCCTTCTCCTTCACTTATCAAGGTAAATCTCTGTATAAGAGGGTATAGCATATGCAAAGGTTTTATCCCAGAGTAGTAAAGTCTGACTGAGGTCTTTACTAATACCTTGCTGAATGAGTGGAGATCATGGCAACAATATTTGCACATGAATGGCAAACTGGTCAAAACAGCGACCCTTCAGCAGATTCTCCAGAAAACAAATACCTGCTACACTTTGGGCCAAGCTTATATATCATTTAGTTGTAGCATGTTATACTAACCTGAAGTTAATAAATTTCAAATCAGGTAAGCCCTAGATATAATGTGTTTGTTTAATCAAGCCACAACAACATAAAGTGGGTCAGTGAAGACAGAGCTATCTAAAGGATCATTATCTAACCAAAATTCCTCAGATGGAAGAAATAGGTCCTGACTGAAAACGAAGCTAATCGTTCTGAGGCTACAGAAAAACTCAAAGCCCAAATTTCACATGAATTAGCTAGAATGCAAATTATAACCCTCTGAATAAGCCTGAAAGGCATGTTTGACCCAACTAACAAATGATATTTCAGGTTTCAGAAGACGAAAGTTGTACTTTTTTAAAAACTATATATTTACATTTATTAACAAAGAGTTCTGGTGCCAAAGTTTTCACTCTGGCTAGTAACTGGATACCAAGTAGTTCACTCATACTCACACAGTTCTGCCCCACTTCAATCTAAATTGATACTTTTATCCATAAATACATGATTTTTCAGATGTTAACCCTGAAATTGTCAACATGATAGCTACCAGGGGTGGATTTGTCATGTATAGTAAACTCTCACTTAACTGGCATCCATGGGGATTAATAGATGCTGGATAATTGTAGTTTCTGGTTGCTTGACAGTTATTATTAAAAATAGGCCTGACTAATACTGTACCCAATACTATTTGTTTTGTTTGACTTGTTCTCAGGGTGGGGAGAGAAGGAATTTATTCCTATCTTCCTGTTTTAAAGCTCTAAAACTCTAAAAATGTAAGGTATGTTTCAGAAAGTGCAACGCATGAAAATCGGACTGTATTACTTCGATATTTGTTTGGCGGTTGGTTGAGAGTGCTGGTTGCTTGGGTTCCAGTTAACTGAGAGTTTACTGTAGTACATATTTTTACCTTACCACCCTATTAACCCACCAACCTGGTTAACAAACTTAATAAATAGATAACTGTGTCTCTTATAGTGCTCAGTATAGTTTACATTTATTTTCACTTCACTGTGATATAGTTGCCACTATATTGTTTCATACATACTTTCTGGATGCATCCTTCCTCTGAGTCACACTGTCATTCTTTGTTCAAATTTATATCCTTGTCAGTTTTTTATCACCCTTCATTTTCACTTTCCTTTCAACAATGTTCTGTTTGCCCTCCAGTATATTACTATTTTTTAATTTCCTTACTTCTTTTGAATTCAGTATGTTTTCCATCATCTTCCAGTAGAAGTAGGTGCAGATTTGCCCCAATGAGACTAACTAACCTATGTGTACAGCAGTGCAGCACCATGTACTTTGGAAATGTTAAATGATGTAAGTAATGTAAACATCATCAGTACTGATCCTCTGTCTTCATCAGGATGTAGTGTTCCAAGGCTGCGTACCACATTTTCCTTCCACAAGTGTTCTGGAAATACCATTCACATCTGTCAAGAGGTATGGGATGTTCATAGTTTTTATTTTCATGTACCAGATGCATGGATGCACTTTTTCTTCCAACATGTGATGGATGCATTCATATATCTCTTTAAGGGAAATCATATCAACAGGAATTCAGGAGGAGGTCACACAAGGATACCATCATAAAGTATCCCCTACACAGCACAAGAATGTGCTAATGCTCAGTTCTATATACTGTAGCTGTTTGCAGTTTGATTATTACTCACTCTTGGTAATATACCATGAAACGTACCATCACTGCTCTTGTTCTTAGTGCATTTTACTGATCTCCACCAAACATCTTAAGTAAACTGTACTTCTCATTAGCTGCTATTATATCCATCATTTTCAACAGCCTGTCTGCCTCCATCTACTTGTCTGGAAAAATAGGGATGATGTTTAATTAAAATTCATCTAAAAGCATTTCCAGACAGCTGTCAGCACAGAACACTATATGTTCTTTTAAAAAGCATATACTAATTGCATGCAAACCACAATGACTGCAGGCAAATATACCCTTACTATAAATATAACAGCATGACTACAAAATCCAATAATGAACATCTGTAAAACAACTCTTAACTCAAAGGCAAAATTCCAGAAAAGAGCTGCTGACACAGAGGAAAGGCACACATTATATGTCTTCAATGCCTACAACATGGATATAAGCGTAAGCATCAGGTCACCAGCAGCCAGCAATGAAGGGAAGACATTTTATCTCACCAAGAAGAGCTCTCCCTTACTATAGATGACAGTGACTCATACCCAGGTCCACCACTCTAGAAGAACATTAGAGAATACATTTAGCAGTACACAGAAATGTAAGTTTTAGGTAAAAGCATTATGGATGTTGTAGTATATCCTTGTCCCTGATTAAGGAACAGGGAGAAAAGCCCTCTTTGCCAAGCCAAATGATGACCACCATTACAGAGCCTGAGAAGTGCACAAACCAAGTTCTTCACTAAGCTGCTAGAAGAAAAGTACCAAAAGTTCAAATCTCTACACAGCCACAGGATCCGACCCAGTAGGAAGAACTCCAACATCACTTTTATTAGTTGCAGATATGATGGAAAGGTCTTAGAGAAGGGTCTGAAATATGGCAGCCAAGAAATCAGGAAGGGGAAATAACTTTCTAAAACACAGAGAGAGAGAGATTTCCATACCAGTGCCTTAATTCTGTCAAGACAACAAAGACACACACACATTCTCCCCATTAAAATCTAGGAAATAACACTAATGTAAAAAGAACAAGAAAAATATAATAACTTCATGGTCACACAACCACTGAGAAAGGGCAAAACTACCCGATAGGGTCAACTCAACCACCCTCCTTCACCTCTGCTTACAATATACTGGAACTGCAGCCAGAAGAAAATCAAACAGCAGCAGCAGTGCAACATACTAAAAGTAAAAATCCACATTCTCCCTCTCTCGGGTCCACTTCTCAGTAACCTCACAGAATATGTAGAGGACAATCTACAATAAAAATATCATTTTAAAAAGCTACATGCAAAAACTTTATTAAGTTCTGCAAAACACGACATAATAAAACAGCATTTTCTCTCAGAGATAAATAGACGCATGCATTTACATTTAAAAGATAATTAAAGTTGTGTATCTAATGAAGAGGCATGTTTATTTCAGTAATTCAAAGGGTGATGTATTTACTATTTATTTTCTAAGCCATCCTGTCTAGCTGGAGAGAGGCCCAGGGGGGTTGACTGAGTATCTTGTTTAGAGCAGACCTCTCAACTATAATTGCTTTGGAGGAACTTTCCTACTTTCAGGCATGATTTACCACTTGTCATGTTATATCTATTATTGGAGGTGTGTTCCTATTTACTGGCTTAAAGTCCACACAACTTTCTCAAAAGTTGCCCCTCCCCCTCAAGCACATCATTTTGAATCTGTTTAGAACCAGACTACATATCCAAAATACTGATGGAAAAAGGTCCCACATGTTACATCTCCCTTTTTTAGGAACAAAAATAAATGACTCAGTGAGGTGGATTTTTACAATATCATTTATTAAAGTCTACAGATTTTACACTGTGTTTTCGATAATATGCTTGTATTTTACTAACTCTCAGTTTTTTAAATGATTTTTCTGGAAAGTCTCCCACGGTCCTACTAGAAGTTGGAGGAGCTATATGTTATTAGAGTCAAATTTTATGCTAATTAGGTTTACAGATTTTTGTCTGGCTGTACCTACTTATCAAGGGCCTTTGTACCTATTTTCAATGTCTGCAGGTTGAGAGGTATATTTCAGAGTAACACAATACTCTGTATTGGATTGAATGGAGAGTAAAAGAACTAAACCCAGTCAGTTTCTTCTGTTCTTCTGACTGACACAATGGGCATTGGGCATTCCTTCGTTGAAGCGTTAGGCGTTAGGCCAAAGCAAAAAAAAAACTACTGCCAATCATCATTAAATGGACGGAGTTTTTGTGTAAAGCCCCAACTGGGAAAAGCCGAAAGACACAAACAAACCACAAGATTTAGCTTATTGTATGCTAATGGCCTTGATCCTCTGATAGTCAGATTACAGTAGTGTAGTATTGTATACAATTATATATTTGTAAAGGTAGCTGATAGCAAGAGTTTTACCTTTTATTCTGAATGTAGTCCTCATGCATTTTTGCATAACACAGTATGAAAGTTGATAATGTCCATCCTTTGTTTTATATTGCATCCTTAAGAGTATAGCCATCCCAAAAGTAAGAAAAATGTATGTCATGGTGACTAGTTTAGCAGCAGAACACACATAACTGCTGTACTGCAGACATATAACTTAAAAGTCATATGCCATGGAGTAACTATATTGTTTTGTTCTGTTCTTCATAGCAAGACAAGCTATGTAACATTCAACTTAACTTTATAATTTGACATTCCACTTAAATAATGTAAATGTGCCATCTATGCCTGGGACATCCCTAAAACTGTCACTGGATCACTGTACTTTCAACAAATGTGCAAATCAATAAATAAAAAGTAAACGGGCAGCAGCATGTAACATGCCCTACCATGTCACCTTTAATGCCAATAATGTCTGTCACCCATATATTTTCAGCAATCAGTGCTGAGATTTGCTGTGGAGAACTGCCGGCATTATATCTCCTTGGGAGGTTCCTGCAATACTGGCACAAGCTTAGTTATTCAGCCTGGAGTAAATGGTGTTCTGTTGTCAGTTCATAGCACAAACTCTGTGCCAAGCAGGCTACTGTTACAGAGTACAAGGGATGCTCATTGTAAGGTATCGTCCTTAGTATACTGTAACAGTGCTCAGATAATGAACAGTTGACCACATGCTTAATGTGTTCCATATAGTTTGTTTATTTTCACTTCACTGTGGTATAGTTGCTACTATGTTGTTTCATCCATACTTTATGTAAACATCCTTCCTCTTAGCCACACTACCACTCTTTGTGCAAATCTACATCCATGTCCAGGTTCCTAACGTGCTTCATTTTCACTTTTGGTGCTCCTCCACTTTCCTTTTGACACTGCTCTGTTTGACCCCACTAAAATATTATCACTTTAACTTGCTTATTTCTTTTGGATTTAATATGTTTTCATTTGCGGCGCAGTGGTGCAGCAGCAGCATTGTCGCCTTACAGCAAGAGGTTCTCCGGTTCGATTCTCGGCTGGGGTGCCTTCTGTGCGGAGTCTGCATGTCCTCCCTGCGTTCATGTGGGTTTCCTCTGGGTGCTCTGGTTTCCTCCCACATTACAAAGACATGTGTCTGATGCATTTCTCCCCGAGCCTCCGCTGAAAATTGGCCTGTTCCAAGTTGGACTTTCCCGGTTTACAAATGTTAAATAAAATAAAATAAAAATATTCTAATGGATGTAGCTGCAGATCTGTACAAATGTGTTCAACAATGCCAGTACCATGCACTTTGGGAATTTTAAATGCTATAAATAATGTAAACATCGTCAGTCATAACCACACACCTACTTCATGTTCAGCAAGACGAAATGCTCCAAGACTGTCACATTTTTACTTCCAACAGCATTACTGGGGTATGTTAACTTTTTAAAATTATCCTTTCTTTCTGAAGTAGCCAAATATCAGTCTCCCATTACCCAGTTCGACCATTCATTACCCATGGGCAAGAGTTGGTCACCGAAGGTCGTCCTCCAGGCAGCCATAAGGGTTACTACTTAGTCTTCTCCCATTTGCCCTGACTGAAAGCCTGAAATGTATAACAGCCCCTCAGCACTGCCGCAGTGATTCATGGATGCTTCCAGCCATGAACCAGACAACAGCTACTGCATGAGTGTGTGGCTTGTGAGCATGTGCACATTGGCTCTTACTACTGGATGCTACAGCTATCTCCCCTGAATGCCAGTTATGCACTGGGTCAGGCTGTCTTCCCACCTCCTGCCCAGGATGGTTGAGATGGCACTGACTAATCGCTCCCACCCTCCCTAGCTTAATCCTCAATAACCCAGATTTTTAGCCAATAAGGGGTCATCTATGTTGTAGTCAACGTTTTACTTCTGTGACATTTGTTTTAATTCTATGTACTATTTTCTCCTAACAAATGGCAGGCACAGGGGTTAGACAATGCCTCACTTTCTGATTGTATATTTCATGTATTAGGAATGAAGGTGTATTTCAAATGTGCATAGTGTAGATTTGTTTAACTCATCTTTAAACATATATATTTAGTACAGTACTTGCAAGGAAGGACATCATTCAGTCTCTATTAGTTTTTCTTCCATCCAAATGAGACTTCCTATTGGGATTTCCTGAGGATTCTAAAGCACAACTTCATTTTCCTTTTGACACTGATCTATTTGACCTCCACTACAGCTGTTTCCCTTCCTGTAGCCAGCCTGATAACATTAGGCATGTTGAGGCAGTGTAGTAACTGCCTCATGTTTACCAAAACTCTTTATTTTGTTACCTCACGATGACTCAGTAAGTGAGAGGTGTAAGTATTTACTTAACTCGGAGGCTACCTTCTCACCTCAGAACACATTCAGAAAGCATAACACATATACACATACAGTACAGAGCACTTCCACTATACCAGATTATGCTGCGGTAGTTAAGAGAACACTGCCTAAGCCTCCCAGACTAAAGACTGAGAAACCTCAGACATTAGTATACACAGCAACACACTCACACCTAAGAAACATACCTCTTAGAGTCACAAGGGTGAAGACTCCAAGCTCTTACGGCCCACTGAGACTGCATCAAACCATGGTGATGTTTTAGTAATAGGTGACTCTATTGTAAGGCATACAGACACCATGCTCACCAGGCTGGATGGCGTGATAGTTAGCTGTCTTTCTGGAGCCAGGATGCAGGATGTAACAAGGGCTATTATATCTATTCATCCTGAAAAATATGGTTATGATCTGATAGCGGTCCACATGGGTAAATGATCCTAGGCAATTTAGCTAGAGGGACATGCAGAGAAATATGACTGAGCTTGCTATGCATGTGTCTGAGGCAGGAAAGACACTGGTCTTGAGTGGTATTTTGTCATCACGCAACACAGCGGCTCCAGCGGGAAACATGTCCCCCGGCCTGTGTCTTGGTAACCAACACAGGAATTGAACCCACAGTTAGGAGCTGTGTTTAATCTTAGGACCCACAGTTCTTGGCGAGCCCCAAATTTCGACTATGGTCCCACTTCATAAGGGCGTGCCTCCACAGACCTCCACTGTGCCCCCAACTTTACTGCCCCATTAGCTTGACAAGCCCACAAGCCATGGGCATGAGCTGGGGATCATAAATAAGCCAACTAGAGGATATGGAACTTGCAACTGCAACAAACAAGTAGGACTTTGGATGACTTTGATCCAACTCTGTTTACTTTCTTTACTTTTTTCAGAGACAGTCACCACTTCATTGATGAGGAAAGGAGAGTCCTACAAGAGCCTTGCACCTGGAAAAGGCCTTGACACCTATACCCCGACCATCGAAAAGGCCAAAACTCATCAGCTTTAATGTAAACCCATACGAAACAATCCAAGCTTGCACGGACAACAGGGGTCAGGGTCAATGAAGCCACAAGTGACTCAAACCTCCAGCTTGTGGAGTTGCTGTGTCACCTCACAAGTCTGTCTCACTCAAGTCTTGTTCGTTCCTCTCTGAAGCAAAGCACACTTGGTCGGCACAGGAGAACAATACAAGCAAACACAGCAGAAAACTGGGACAGAGCCCCATAATTAAACACATCTGACACAGATATTATCACAAAGGGCCTCACAAAGGATAAGGAAGGGCAAACCAGAGCCGAAGAGCCATGGTGCCAGGCCAAATGGCCTGAAGCATAACCGGAAAAAAACAAGGTTACCTCCTTTACTGGGAAGTGGCAATCCACTGTGAGCAAAAAAAAGTCAGACAACCAAGGGGACCCAGTTGACAGTAGCCTTTCATTTGACACCTGTTGATAGTAAGTAGTTAGGAAGACCTCTATATCGCTTCACCTGGATCATGAAGGATTCACACATCTATCAAGAGAAGGTTCGTCCCCAAGGAGGTCATCACCTCATGTCCACCATATGATTGATACAATGCCACGTTGGAATGTATGGACCCAGACACCTGCTGCAGCTTGAAAAGGCCCCAAAAAGTCCTCAACAAAAAGATAAAGAGTCTCCAAAATATGTATGCTGCCCCCGACTAAGAAGAAAGAACTCCTCTATTCTCTCTCCTCCTCAGTGCAGAGGTGACCTGTGCCTGACATATATTGCCTGACATAAACCCAGATTTGATGAATATATTATATTCAAAAAAAAAAATCTAGATCCTAGATCAAGGAGGGAGAAACCTTTTAAACCTTGACAACGGGAAGTAAATAGAACGGGCTGTGGGAGGACAGATTCATCACTCAGAATGCTGTATGTAAAACAAAATCCCTGCAGCATGTGAGGAGGCAGACTCCTGGCTGGTTCCAGAAGGAATCTTGACCAATGGATGGAGATTGCAGATATACCAGATTACTTACTTCAGTGTCACTGCACTCAGAGAGCAGCAGAAAAAAATGATAGGCATTTTTTTTAAAACTAAAAAAGGTATAAAAGTCATATTAACTATGGGGCTAGACTTATAAATTTGGGCAGATAGCCTAGTATGAACCTATGAACCTATGAACCTATGAACTCAGTATGATGCTGAGATTCAAAAACAAGATAATTGGCTTTAATAATTGGCTACACAGATGGTGTAATTCTAGGGGAATCCAGTATATGTCAGTTTGGGATGAGATGACTGACAAGTCTTCCTGCTTTGCCAGAGATGGCCTTCACCTTTATTATCAAAGCTTTTGCATTCTGGCTAAAGCCTTTGCTGTCCCAGTAGTGCCTTTTTTAGGCAGAATCCGTCTGATGGACATTCCAACCTATTAAATTTTAATTTGGAACACATTAATGTGGTTCTACCCAATGTCAGGAGTCTTAACCAAAAACAAAAATGCCCAAACTTGAGCCTTTCCTGCAACTTGAACACATTCATATATGTATAGTTACAAAAACATGGTTTCACAGCAATGAAAGCACTCCCTCTATTCAGGGGTATAATGCCTATCACACCTTTAAACCTACTGGCAAATGTGGTGAAGTATCAGTATTTGTCACAGATATCATCACCTCATGACAGATTCCTTGGGACACCACATGAAGTCCAGAGCACCCTAACCAAGACTAATTATCAATTCATAGCTAGCTGTAGAGCACCTTCTATGTCCCCTTCTGAGCATGATAGCTATCTTAATCCATTAGCAGAAATTCCTATTAAACCCAATACCATTTTATGGGGGGGGACTTCAACTATCCATCAATAAACTGGTTGACTTGTACTATGAATAGTCAACATGCCCAATGCTTCCTTGACATTATAAATACTAACGCTTTCACAAATAGTTAACCATCCTACTTGGGACCTGATATTCTGTATCTAGTCCTCACAAATATGGCCTCTTCTTGCACAACTCCATTAGTATCGTCTTGTATTGTTAAATCAAACCATAATTTAGTAACCTTTTCCTTAAAAGCTGGTGGTATTTCCCCTGTAAATAGCTATGTGTTTAGAGACTTTTCAAAAGCAAACCTTCTTCAATTACTCAATGACTTAAATAAATTCTGATGTAATCGTCCTCTGAAGGATCATTTTGCTAAATCTGCTATGTGTGCCTCTGGATTCTCCTCCCACTTAAGTAGTATTGATAGGTTAGTCCCTATCAGCAACAACTATAATGAGAGGTTTAAAAACAAACCTGTTAATTATTCATCTCTAACACATATAACAAGAAGGCTTGGGGTTTTGTTCATCTGCTTTAATATATACAAACACATCAGGATGGATAGCAGCATCATTAAATACAAACAAACTAGTTAACAGACAGAGCTTACATCTCAACAGCCAACTACAAAATGGCAGTCTAGCTTGCACAAGCTCAGTATTTATACACTTGTACAAGCCCTTGGATAGCTTCTTAAAAGTGTATACACATATACTGATCTAGATACTCACTCTTAAAAAGATTGCCCTTTACACAAAACAATATCAGAGATAGACATGCATTACTATATACATTAGAAACAAAACATAATATTCATGTTCAAGTTGTTTCCTATCTGCTACAGGGTTTAGAGATTCAACCATATCTCGTAACATAACAGTTGGGGCCAAATTTAGCAAGAGAGACAGTCTGCGGTGCACAACTCATATCAGGAACTTCTGGATTTGTTACAGGAATAGAAATGTCCTCTGGAACTTCCTCTGGAATTGGAGCACTGGACAACTCACTATGAAATAAAATAGTCTTTCTTACAGGCTATCTGCTATGCTATAGGCTTGAACACTGGCCTGAAATGTTTCCGATTCTGCCTAAAAGTTGCTCCTTCTGATTCTATAATGTACAATCTTGGCTCTTAACCAATATTCTTCATGACACCAATCCGATCATAACCTCTGGACATTTGCATCCTTACCACTTCTCCCTCCTGTAATGCATTGAATGGTTTACTGGTCTTATTGTAGTAGGACTTCTGGGATAGGCATTTCTTCAACAGATCGGCTTTCACTGATCTGTTGTTCTTGACACATGGAACCAACAATTGACTACTGATTAGTAATCTGGTTCTGGTTTGTCTCAACAGAAGTCTCTGAGCAGGTGAACCAAGATGTTTATCATGCGGAACATTTCTGAGATGCAAGAGATGCAAGAAAACATCACTATTATCTCATTTTGACTTCTCTAGTAACTGTTTTGCACTTTGGACTGCACAGTCTGCCAAACCATTTAACTGTGGGTACTCAGGAAGACTTGTGACATAAGTAAAGTCCCATTCTTCAGCAAATCATTTGAACTATTGGCTTGTAAACTGCATCCCATTATCAGATATAACTTTGTGCGTGCTACCATGTACAGCAAAATGATGCTTCATCTTACTAATGACTGCAGTGGATGTTAGGTTTGGAAGTATGTCAATCTCGAACCAATTGCAGTAACAGTCTACTAACACCAAATAATGTTGACCATTCCACTCAAAGATATCACTGGCTACTGTCAACCAAGGTAGTTCCGGGATCTGGTTAAGGTGAAGTGGGTCCTTCTATTGATGTGGCTTTGTACTAATACACACTGAACAAGACCGAAGTTCTCTCTCAATGTCTTGTGACATAGAAAGACAAAATACTAGGTCTCTCACCCTTCTTTTGGTAGATTTGGTTCTGGGTGACCACTGTGCAGGATAGTAATGAACTCTGGTTGCAAGGACTTTGGAACAATTAGTTTCAGACCTTTCATAATGATACCTTATGTCAGCTAAAATCTCATCTCTGTATGGAAAATAAGGTTGCACTTCTTGAGGTAAACTCAATTGCTTTGACAGCCATCCATGGTTGATAAAGTGATTAAGCCTTTGTAAAACTGGATCTGTGGTTGTGTGATCTCTTAGCTCATCAAGAAGTGTAGAAGAAAAATTCTCACTTCCATGACTTCAAAATCAAGGTTCTCATTCTCATGTTGTTCTGTGATATTTCTGAGTGATCTGGATAATGTATCAGCAAGATAAAGAAGTTTGCCTTTTTTGTAGAAAAGATGGAAATTGTACTTTTGTAATCTCAGCATCATACGTTGCAGTCAGGCTGGATCTGAATGCATAGGGTTTCTCAAGATATGACTAATGGTTGGTGGCCTGTTTCGATCTGGATAGGTCTGCCATAAACATAATCATGGAACTTTGAACATGCAAACACAATTGCCAAAAGCTCTTTCACAATCTGGGCATAATGCATCTCAAGTTTGGGTAAAAGTTCTAAATGCATGGGCAACAGGTTGATCCTCTTGTAAAATGACTGCACCAAGACCAAATTTTGAAGTATCACAGGAAAGTGTAACTGGTTTATGAAAATCATAGTATCTGAGTGTAGGTGGACTAGCAATTCTCTGTTTTAGCACATCAAATGCTCTTTGGTGTTGCGCTAGCCAAGACCAGGATACATCTTTACATGTCAGCTCTCTGAGTGGTGCTGAAAGGTAGTTGACCATGCCATGAAAATGTTGCAGGACTTGAACATTGTCTGGAGCTGGCATCTCAAGAATGGCTGTTTGTTTAGAAGGGCCTGGACGTAAGCCTGTACTCGTAAATAAATGACCAACATAAGTAACTTCTTGTAGCCAGAATTTGCATTTTTGTGGACTGAACTTAAGATTCACTTGACATGCCCTTTCTAGCACTTTTATGAGGTTTTTGTCATATTCAGCTTCATCATGACCTTCTACTAGTATGTCGTCTAATATAACAGCACAAGGATACCCAGAAAAAATTTTCTCCATTGCACTCTGAAAGACTTCACTTGCAAAATTTATTCCAAATGGCATTCTCAAAAATCTGTACCTGCCAAATGGAGTACTGAACATAGCGAGCAATGAGGATTTTTTGTCAAGCTGAATTTGCCAAAATGAACTCTCTGCATCTAAGACAGAAAAAATAATGGCATTAAGCATCAAGGCTGCAACTTCTTTGACTGTGCACATTGGATGATGCCATCTTTTTTAGCTCTTTGCACACTCTAGCAAATGTTTCTGCTGACATAACTTGGCACTTGGAACCTGTATCAACTTTGAGCTCTGTGGGTTTACCATTTATCTGAACAGTACAAAATACTTCATTCTTTGCCCTTAAATCTACTACACTGACTGTTTCATGAAGCACTGACACACCAGCAGCATAAAGAGTAGAACTGCCGCTATACAACTGATTAAATCATTTCTTAAAATGTTCCTTTTTAATAAAAGAATCTGGGCCTTTTGATTTACAAAATATTTTAAAATTATTCCATTTATTATATTTGTAGCACTGTTGACCAAAAGCTAAACATTTTTTCCCTTTTAGATTCATAGCTTCCACCACAATTACAATAGTTGGCAATGAAAGTAGGTTGAGACCCATGCTTTAAGTTTGCTGACCAACACTCATGCTTCATGGAGACTGTGCGAACTCTGGAATGTGCTAGAAAGTTCTGGGGTTTGCCAGGGAATGTTGCAGGGGTTACAGTTGCTGCCATGTGCTTGGGCCTGTTTTTTTTAACCATGTGCTGCATACTATCAACATGAGCTTTATCACTGTGCCTTCTAGAGTTGTTCTCATTTGTAAGTATATTTGTGTGCTTTTCTGTAAGCTCATATATCTGATAAATCTCAATGGCCTGATTCAAAGTTAAATCACTGACAGAAAGCAAAATCTTTCTCAAAGCATCATCTTTTATGCCACACACTAGTCTGTCTTTTTTCAATTCATCACTTAAGTCACCAAGTCTGCATGTTTTAGCTTAATTTCTCAGGTCAGTTATATATGCTGCAAAGGTTTCACCAGTCTTTTGATCCCTTGTATAAATAAGTATAAGTGCCTTTATATTGTAACATTTGTCTGGGGCTTACACATTTCTCTATACTTACATTTTAAGCACTCAGGATCCTCCCCTTGACTCAGCTGGTACACTAATATGATGGTTTCCCCCCTCTCCTGTATAGATAGCAGGTGCATACACAAATGAGCATTCCCTTTCAATAGCTTCTGATCCAGCTAAATTAAGTAGAATAAATGTCTTTGTACTGTGATCTTTATCAGAAAATGCAGCCTGTATGAAAATGTCATACACTTGCTCAAACACTCTCCGGTTCTCAGCAATATTACTGTCAAACACAAGTGCAATGGGTTTTTGAAATCTGTCTGCCATGTCCACAAAGTATACATAAACACACTGAAAATATGACCCTTGCAATTATGTATGAATAAACAGTTCTGCAAGCTTGTGACAACATTCACATGCATAATAAACTTTTCGAAATACTGTACTTTGCGAAATATGCTTTGCAATGGCTGTACTTTGCAAAATAGCTTTACTGTAACACTGCACACACATGCAAACACTTTATACATTTCTGATAACTCGGATTTCTTTCCTAAATATGAAAAATACATGCTTTATGAAAATGCAGTCGTTGCCTCTTTATTTTATTCATTTTATGCAATTCAGACTTTGTTTCAAACATTTTCGGTAGTAATTTGAATATTTTTATCAATATCGTACATATCGGTTTATGAGAATAATATTTAAAGCATTCTGTATGCCTCGTTTCATACTATGTGAAAAGAAATAGTGCTGAGCAAGTTTAAATTCCTGAAATTTGTTTCTGACCTGTTTTGCAAAGTTTACACATTTAGGATGATCCACTCCTGTATATTCCACCAGCACCTAAACAAATGCCTTAAGTCATTTTAGCCAAGCCACTTCTGACCTCATGCCCTTAGACATACCGATTCTGACACCATGTCCTTTTAGACATGCCACTTCTGACACCATGTCACTCATTCGTCTCTAACACATATAACAAGAAGGCTCAGGGTCTCGTTCAGATGCTTTAACATATAAAAACACATCAGGATGGATAGCAGCATCATTAAATATGAACAAACTAGTTAACAGAGTATATACACATATATTGATATACAAAATCCATGAGGTGGAATACCCATATAAATAAATTATATAATAAGAGAAAGAAACTGCTTAATGCTTATAAGAGGTCTCATTCTACTTACTTTAAGCAAACTAACAAAGAGTTTAAGGGAATCATTAGGAAGCTTAATGTGGAATATGAACTTAAAATAGCCACTAAAACCAAAAATAACTGGAAATGTTTCTTTAACTATGCTGGGAAGTTAAGAACTAACACCAGACAATGTTCTGAGATAGTCCACAATAATATTACACTCTCTGACACAAAGGAAATAGTTAACATCCTAGCTAACAAATTTAGTTATAATTTTACTCCATCCATTTTCAAAAACACCATTCACCCTCCCGTTAATTACTACAGAACAAATTTACTCATCCTTTTCAAAGACTAAGAATACTTCATCCATGGGCCATGGCAACATACCACACTGCCTCATTATCAGTGCCAAGTATAGCCTTTCTGAACCCCCACTTAAACTCTTTAATCTAGGCATTTTCACTGGTTACATTCCTGAAGAATGAAAAACAGCCATTATAATGCCATTATACAAGTGTGGCCCAACCACGCACCCTGGTAACTATAGACCATTACTCTCACTAGCCTCTTACTAAAGTAAAACTATGGAACACATTATCTCAGACTTCACTAATCTGGCATTAACCTCACTAATTTCTTTGAAAAGGTAACTGAAGCAGTAGATAATGCTTATGCAGCACATACAATGAGTTGAATAGAGATATAAATGGGCCTGACAGGCCATGTTTTGATCTATTTAAGGAGGCATCCTGGGATATTATCAGGACCCAATGATACAGTGTTTTTAGCTACAGTGAGTGCAGTCAGGACCTGATCTTTAGTGATAGTTGAGGGGAGAAATAGTAGAGGGTAGTTCCTGGGGGAAAGTGACAGTGAAATTGGAGCTAAATTTATCTTTTAGCAAATTTGCTACATCCCCCAGTTCAGTATAGAAAGTTCTATTTACTATTAGTTCAGCACATTGTTGGGTGTTCCCCTTAAGGTTGCAAAATGCCTTATGGTTATCCTTAGCACAGGAGGCTTTACTTGCCTTGAAGTTGGCTTTGGTGGAATTGACTAGTCCCCCTGAGCTGCTTGATGAGACTAGATGGACTTTTTTGTCTTTTGGGCATAGTCCTTCCCATTTTTGGACAGGATTTTTTCTTTTGTTATACAACCTATTTATACTGAGCGTCCACCAAGGGGGGTGGTGTTTATTTTGGTTTGGAACTGCTACTTCTATGTAATTATTTACATGCCTGTACAGAATTTCCATAAACACACACAGACACATATGCATATATATATATATATATATATATATATATATATATATATATATATATATACACACACACACACACACACACACACACACACACACACACACACATACACACACACAAATTCATATAATTAAACTGCACGCACACAAGTATAATAGCAATCATCAAAACGAAAATATATTGGATGACATTTGATGTAAGAATTACATTAACTGTTTGTAAATTTAAAAATACTTAAAAAAAAAAAAAAAAAACAAAATGGGAGATTTTGCAGAAAGCAAGCTCCCAAGCACTGTTAACATGAGTGGTCATGTCCCCCAACACCCCTTCTAATTTATGTATATGAACTATGAGATTGCATAATGGTGTGCAAAATCCCACTGTTCAACAACTATACTCCATCCTCCCTTAGCGCACACAGACACAAATATACAGAGACTTAAAAAGAAAATCAGTCAAATCGACCCATCCATCCATCACCTACTTTTTCTCATTTTGCACACAGGTCTGGGGTGTCACATCAACACTGACCATAATCCAGAGCCAGTGTTCACATTGCCAGGTGGCTAGCCCTACCCATGGTTATTCTTATATATATATATATATATATACATACACACACACACACACACACACACACACACACACACACACAAATTTGTGAGCACAATAACACTCAAACATACAACAAATGTGCACAGTCCACCTAATGCATGCATTTGGAATGTGGGAGGAAACTGGAGCACCCAAAGAAAACCTACACAAAGGGCGGCAAGAAGACTCCACACAAAAGGCATCCTAGCTATGAAATGAAATGGGGAACCTCTTGCTGACACAGATTTTCAAACAAAATCTCTCACATTTCTACAATAAACACCATACTCTACACACACACACAGCATTCAGCAGACTCAAATCACAAACAAATGCAGATATGTATGCTTACCATTCATATGCCTCTGACACTTTTGCAGCTTGTGATTTTATGCTATTTTAAAACTTTTTGTGAAATACAGAAGAAGAAAAGTGCTAACCTATACTTGATGTGTGCTTTTATAACTCCTGAAGTGAAGTGTACGTTTTGGTGTTTGATTTTAGGTATATGTATTCAGTTTAAACATTTTTAATGTGGCATAGATATATAAATTGAATGAAACACAGCATGGGAAAATGGAACGAAAATATTTGCAATGGTATAATAGCAATAATGAGTGCTGGGTTTGGTTGTACAGTATTTAGCCAGATCCCACCATTGATTACTAGCTAATCATACAAAACTGTCAATTAGTAGGTGAAATGCAGACGTATGACTGGTTCACTTTCGAAAAGGAAAACATTTTACATGGAACAAAGAAAAGCCACCAGTGAGCAACAAAACTAAGATTGTCATGATTACCTTACCAACAGTAGCTCAAGAAAGCTGTCTCTTCCTGAAAAAACATTAAAATGTACAAAAAAACAATTAACCTGAAATCCACAGGAAAAAAAAAAAACAGGGAAATGCCACTGAAAAAAGAAGAGATGAGCTACAAAGCCTGTTGCACATTAAAAAAAACTAACTCCCATCCATGGCACAGGGGAACAAGGCCCTCAGTGCAGCCTTGATGTTTTACAACAGGCAAATGATTCAGATACTGGAAAAGCCAGCTGGAGAGGGTGGGAGTGAGTGGCCAGTATTGTTTTGCCCATCGTGAGGCAGAGCTGCTTGCTGTGCAATGCTAATGGCTCCCAGTGGAGGCTATGAGAATGCATCAGGTAGGCACAGAGGTGGCTGCACACAGGACACCAAACAATGCTTTGCACTGTAGCTGAGGTACTAAGTGTGAGAGCATGGACTCAGCAAATTGAGCCTGCATAATAACCCCAGATTGTGACAGAGTTTAAGAGAGGGTGGCAGGACTACGTAAGAAAACGTTTGGCAGTCATCTGGATGATTGTCTCAGAAGCAGGAAATATTATAGTCACCAGGCAACAGGGAGAAGAATAACCAAAAAAAGTTACCAAATCTGTACTATATAGTAAACCAAATGGTGAAACAACGTAAGTGCAATATGCAAATCAGCATAAACATATGCACTACACCCCTTCCCGCACAGTGCATGTCTCTACATTGAGGAAAGTAGAAGCTAGCCCTACTATACAATTACCATGTATAGAAAAGTGTACTTAAGCTACTGAGGAATATAAAAGTCAACTGTCCACACACTGTCATTTAGCAGAACACTTTATCCCTCAGTAAACTCAATGATGCCAAGAGTCCAGCAGTAATTAGTTTAGAAAACTGAACACAGATCAGGCAAAAAGTAGACAATTTACTATAAATGAAATGCTTAACTGTAGGTGTCCATTAGAAGGAAACAAGACGTGACATATTAGTAAGTTATCTGACAGATACAGAGCTCTTAAAAGTAAGTGTGCTGCAGTTTGGATGGTAATGTAACCTGCATGATATGGAAGTTAATAGCCACATCCATGCAGCCTAAGGCGATTATAGATCATGTGTTAATGTAGTTGTAAGGGCACAACTACTCAAGTAGGAGGTTACCAAGTGATGCAGAATGTAACATTAAATGATAACAAGCTTCTCTGGTTGTGTGTGTTATGTGTGTTTGTGTGTGCTCATTTGTATGGGGGAAGGTGTAAGAATGAAATTGCACAAGCACATATGTATGCATATATGTATGCATGCATGCATGAATGTGTTTCTGCTGATTCTAAACAATGCTGTATCTCCCTTTTTACTTTGACTGGCAGACTGGAGTGGAAGTTTCTATTTATCTACCTTAAAATGTAACACAGTAACTACTGCAAAGAAGCATGCTATGAATTCCACCTTGCCCAGAATATGTAGTTAGCATTAGGAATGGAATCAGTCATTGAGGTGCATAGTAAGGTACTACACATACATGCTCTAAAGACAATGTGTCAACATAACCCGCAACTCTGACCAACAAAACCACCAGCTCTTAATACAACTACTAAGCACCACTATTAGCGACTGATATACAGGCAGTGAGAAGCCAAACACACGTGGCCAGACAGTGTGACAGACATGAGGACAAAAAAGAAAGAGATGGAAAAGAATAAGAGTTAGAAAGCTCAGAAAACTACATGACTAAGCGATGAACTTTGAAAATAGTATTATAATACTCATATTATTGAATGAATGGATATGCTTTCAACTCTTCCTTCCCAAATTTCTCTTTAGCATCTGATGTGCTGTGGTCTACATTTTAGAGACAAAGTAAAAACAGTGTGCCAATGGGGTGAACCACAACCATCAATAATATTCAAGTAAAACACAAATACCTCATAGGAAATATCCCCAAACCACCTGTAGTAGGACAAGTTTAATGGTACTTCACAGAGTAAAATTCAATACAAAAAGATTACAAATCTCCAGTCAAGCACTTTCGTCCATGAAAATTCAGGACTTCATCAGAACAACATACAGTACAATACCATTAAGTACTGGTTTTACTATTTAAATCATCTGTAGCTTTTTGTATGTTGTTCTGATGAAGTCCTGAATTTTCATGGATGAAAGCGCTTGACTGGAGATTTGTACTGAATTTTACTCTGTGAAGTACCATTAAACTTATCCTGCTACAGGTGGTTTGGGGCTATTTCCTATGAGGTATTTGTGTTTTACATTTTAGAGACCGCAACCTTCTCAGTGGAAAAAAATCCTGGCACTATTAACTCTTAATGGTCAGTCTTCATATACCATCTATGCATATAGGATGCCATGTACCTTCTTGAATTTCACATTGCATATGTTCATTACCTGACTGTGTGTGTATGTATCTATCTATCTATATATATATATATATATATATATATATATATATATATATATATTTATTTATTTATTTATTTATTTATTTGCAGTTTGTTGCCAGGATGGTCCATTGGGCCACTAGGAGCCCATTTTCGATGGAGCAATGGAGTCCTGGGGAGAAAGACTCCAGTACATGAATCAAAAACAATTAGAAGTTAATTACAAAGCAATTATAACAATAGATAATGTAGTAATACCCAAAAATGGGAAAAATACAAAAAAACATGCATACATGAAGAAGAAAATACTGTGATTAAAGAATTTAATTTAGGTACAAAGTCTGTTGGTTGCAATAGGTGCAATTATATTTAAGTGCAAGTGTATGGCTATAGTAGATGCTTACTGGAGTAAAGTAATAATAGTAGGATGTTTGGATGCTTATTTCAGTGTTATACAATTTTGTATATATACAGGTGTATGAGTACAATAGGTGCTTATTGCTGTTAAGTAATAATAGTAGGATGTTTGGAGGTCTGCTGGATGTAGGGGATTAGCTTGGGCTGGGAATTTCATGCAGGATGGGTACAGGAGCATTCCCATTTGGAAGTTAGATGGGAGTGGAGTAAGGTTTTGAAGACAGATAGGCTGCTAGTTGTGCAGATTAGTGGAGGAAGAGAATTCCACAGGCAGGCTATGGAGAAGGACTGAAGATTTTTCCCTGGGAGACAAGTGGGTTTGTGTAGCTCAATGAGATTTTGGGAGTTTGATCTTAGGGATCTACTGGGCTGGTGTATCTTAAAGGTGGAGGCCAGGGAGGGGCAGAGAGATGGGTTAAAGATGAGTTTATGGGCTTGAATGAGTTGAATATAGGTGAGGTAGTTCTAGCCAGTTGAGTTTGTGAAGGGCAGTGCAGTGATGTGTTGGGGATCTGTAGCCTGTTACAAATTTTGAAATTTTATAGTAACATGAGGATAGTTTAGCTTTTAGGGAGGATTGTAGGTTGGTGAGGAGTGGGGCTCCATAAAGGAGGGATGGGATAAGGTATGTTGTAGCGAGTGTTAGTTTGGTGGGGGCGGAAATGTACCGATTGTGGCGATAGAGCATGCCAAGTTTCTTGTGTGTTTTCTTGATATTTGCTTGTGAGTGAGTGTTGAACTTGAGTTGGTCATCGATTAGGACACTTAACAGTTTTGTATTAGATACTATTTCAAGGGGTGTGTTATTCTGACTGGTGATGATGAAGGTATTTTTGTCTGGGATGGTGGTTTTAAAAGGAGTAAATAAAATTAGTTTAGTTTTTGTGGCATTGAGTGCTAGGTGGTTGTCTAGCATCCATTGCTCAGTTAAGGAGAAGGCATTTTGGGTTAGTTTAGTAAGAACAGGGATGGAAGTGGCTGAACAGATTATGGTGGAGTCATCTGCATATTGGATGAGGTGAGTTTCAGGGATGGTCCGATAGAAGACATTGATGAAAATGTTAAATAGCAGGGGCCCAAGAATAGAACCTTAGGGTACTCCAGTGGGAGTATTGAGGAATGGGGAGGTAGCTTTTTTCCATTTGACTGCTTGTTGTCTATCAGATAGGTAGCTGGTAAACCATTTGATAGTGGTAGGGGAAATGTTTAGGTTAGAGAGTTTGGTGAGGAGAAGGTTGTGAGAGATGGTGTTGAAGGCTTTGGATAGGTCTAGTAAGAGGGCGGACACAATAAGGCCAGAGTCACGGGCTTTGTTGATAGTTTCGAGGAAGGTAAGGAGAGCGGTGATGGTGCTGTGGCCGGGCCTGAAACCATGTTGTGTGGTGGTTAGGAGTTGGTTATTTATGAGATAGGGTAGTAGTTGTAGGTGGATGCATTTTTCTAGCAGTTTGGAAATGGGGGATAGGATGGCAATTGGGCGAAAATTTTGGATATTATTATTGCTCCCACCTTTGTGAAGTGGAATAATAAAGGCCTTTTTCCAGGGTTGTGGTCCCAGACCTTTTGTAATTGACCTGTTTATTAGGATGCAAATGGGAAAGGCTATGGAATCTGCAGATATTTTTAAGAAGTAAGAGGGAATTTGGTCTGGGGCATTTGAACCTGGTTTCAGCTTTTGTAAGAGTTTTTTAATAGTAGAGATTGGGATGGGCTGTATGGAGAAGGGAGGGGATATGGAGGAGGGGGTATTTGAGTGGGAAGAGGTATTAGAGGAGGGGGTAGTTGAGTGAGAATAGGTACTAGAGGAGGAATAAGTAGGTGGCTATAGGGGTGTAGAACTAGGATGGTTGGTGAAGGAGGAAGTTAGTTTGGCAATGGAGTTGATAAAGAAAGAGTTGAATTGGGTAACTAGGTCTATGTCAGTGGCTTTTGGGTCAGGGCAGGGGTTTACTTTTTTTCCTGCAGTAAGCAGAGAGGAGATACTCTGCCAGAATTTTCTAGGGTTTGTGCTGTGGTTAGTTTGTAGTGTGGAAAAATAAGATTTGCGGTCAGAAGAAATATGTTTTTTAACTTTGTTACACAGTAGTTTGCATTCGTTAAGGGTGGTGATTGTTTTGTTTTTCTGGTAGCGTTTCCAAGCTTTGTCTTGGAGAGTTATTATGCTTAAGGTGTCTTTAGTTAACCACGGTACAGATTTACTCTTAATTCGTTTTGTTCTTAGGGGGGCCAGGCTGTTAAGGAGGTGTAGAAAGGTTGTGCTGAAATAGGTAACACCACTATCTAGAGGTAGAGTCCTTAGTGGATTCCAATCTGTTTGATTGAGCAGGTTTGAGAATATTTTGGGGTTGAAGTTTGCTAATTACCGGGTAGAGAAATAAGTATGGGATAGTTGTAAGGGGGAGTAAAGACGGTGGGCAAAGGTAGGGAAGAGGTCGCTGAGTGGGTCAGGAAGAGTATCGCTTTCAGAGATGTAGTGAGGATGGGATACTAGAATCCAGTCAAGGGTACTTCCAGTAGAGAAGTCCCTGGAAGGTCTAGTTGTGGTGTTGATGAGCTGGGAGAAATTGTAGAGGTTTATATTTAGGGGGTTTGTGGGGGAATGAATAGCATCCCAGTTGATATTAACATCACCCAGGATGATGGTTTTGTTAGTTACATTGGTAGAAAACCAAGAGAGAATATGTTCTAGTGTTGTGATATTATCACCTGGAGGGATGTAGAGGGACACGATACAGATGAATTTTTGTTTGTTTATCTCAAGTAGGGTTGAAACTAGTTCTGCATTATTAAATTGTGGAATGGGTTTGGTGAAGGGAGTAACTGAGAGGGAGGAAGAGTAGAGCAGTGCTACTCCCCCACCTTTCTTGTTTGTTCTATCTTTTCGAATAATGTAGTAGATGGGTGGAAGTAGTTTGGAGTCATTTATATGGGGCGTCAACTATGTTTCAGAGATGGATAGTATATCTGGTTGGTTATGAAGGAGCCAGGCATGGAGGTTGGGGATTTTATTGTATATGCTTTGGACATTTAGAGCTGTGAAATGGAAGGACTTTTTAGATATATGGGAGAAGTGAAAAGGGGAAGTTGTATTTTGTGGGGATTGGGGGGCCTGTGTTTGGGTGGATATCGCCAAATAGAAACAGGGTGATGAAGTGACGAATATTTAGTAGAAGGTGTTTGATTATTTTAGTTTCTTGTTTGTGGGTTACTAATTTTATTGGAGTAATGTTGATGAAGAGGGGTGCAGTTTTGTTGGAGATGGGTTTGAGTTTGTAGGGGAATAAGTGTAGTATTGTTATTGTTGAACAGAGAGGGGGAGATGGGGAATAAGGGAGGTGTATGGGGTTTGAGGTATATGTTAGTTATATGGAAGGGGGGTAGTGAGTAATGTTAGGTGAGGTGGTAAGATAGTTTAGATAGGACAAAGTAAGAAGAAGTGCTACATGGGTTATGGTGGAGGGAGATAGGATAGGCATGGTGGTAGGTTGGGTAGGTTGGAGGTTTGGCATGTGAGAGTCAGTTTGTTAATGGGGTGGGTTGCAGTGATAGAATTAGGTTAGAGCCTGTAATTAGGGGGTGTGGGGATTAATATGGGTGGGTTGATGTGATTGGTTGATAGTGAGGATGGGAGTGGTTATGGTTCTACAAATGTAGAGGTGCTAGGGGCGGGTGGAAATTGGGAGCAGGGTAGGGGAGTGGAGTGAGCCCACAGGGCGAATGGAGCGGGTAGAGCCCAGGATAAGGAAGACTGCAAGACTGCAAGAAACGATCAGTGGTTGGATAGGTAAGTTAAGAGGTAGAAAAGGTGTGGGGAATTCAGCAAAAGGTAAGAAAAGTATGGAGAATGGAGCACCAGTTTACAAAAAGGTGATAGGTAAGAGCAAGGAGGGTCCCAGAAGTAGAAGGCTTGGGAAGTGTATTAATGAATATCTTAGAAGTGATTCAGTATCTGCTTAACATGAGAGATAAAGTAAATAGTGTGGGATGGGTATATACTGCCACCTAGTGGATAGACAGTAAATAACAGGAGCGCTTAGAGTGGCAGGGAATATTGAAAAAAAGGGGGGGGGTATTAGGAATCCGCGGTAGGCTGCTAGCTATCATACGCAGGGTTATATCAATAGTAATAGGTAGCAATAACATTCCCATTAGATAACATACATTGTTTGGTCAGTTCTAGCACAGGCAGAGATAGTAAAGAGACCAGTGGAGGATCTCTGTTTGGAGGGTCTTTCCTCTGTCTGGAGCCTAATATGACGTAGAAATGATGGGAGTTGTCAGGTTAGGAAATATATTGAAGGCAAACCGCGAACAGAGCTAGCAGCCTACGGCAGGACAGGACCGGAGGGGGCAAAGCGTTGTATATATATATATATATATATATATATATATATATATATATATACACACACACATACATGAATATATATACATACATGAATTATACTACCTCTCTTTTCACTCTTGCACTATATGCAACCTGATATACTGTACCCTCCCTTTTGAAGGTCCTTAACAGTACAGCCTCTGCACTTTTTTGTGGTGATGGAACTCTACAGAAGCCATCAATAATATTCAAGGAACACTCCCCCCCCCCTTCAACCTGCTGTAGCTAAGTAATTTTATATTCCCATACTTGCAAGTAATATAACTACTAGACAAAAACACTATGGAAATAGTAATGAGTACATTTATGTTATTAATAACAAGACAGAGTGATAACATTGTATTTTCCTTTTTATTAAATCAGTATAAATCAGTCTTAAATTGCTCACAATTAGCCAAGTGAACGAATCAGTGTTATAAAATCATTATACCCATTTTGCTATTAATATCAAAATTGTGATGCTTTCTTCACACCGTTGACACTGATGATGAACTGTACAGACTCACCTAAAATTCACTCACTGATAAAAGGCATTCTCTTTTTTAACATTAGATGAAATCTGAAATAATTCCTTTTAGAAGCTTCAAGAACCACTGTTCAAAAAATCACTGCTCTACACCCATTTTACCTGCACTTCTCTGAGCACTGTCTTCTCTGTTCCTGCCCTTCTAAACATATTTTAAAATGAGAAATCATTTTGCATGTAAAGTTCTGACCTTGATCTCCACAGCAGCAACAATGCTTCCTTTTTCTCTGGATGGGAGGACAGACAGAAATGTTTGATTTCTGCATTACATACCAGCACTATACGGCCATAAGGTTACAAAATCATAGTACATCTCAAACTCACACATACTGAATAAATTAATGGCTGAGTCTCAACGTGTTGCTTGAAATTACAAGGCCATCAGGATTTCAAGCCGATAAATCACGTGCATTTCAACCCCCAACTCAGCCATCCCACAGACATAGACACACACACACACACACACACACACACACACACACACACACACACACACACACACACACACACACACACACACACACACACACACACCATACCTCTCAACCTCTTAGAACAAGAAATCTGGACAAAGCCATATATAAAAGTGGGACAAAGGCCCAAAAATAGGGACAATTTTTAAATATTGCTCTTACAAACTTAGAAAGTTAATAGAATAACAGGCTTTGCATTAGCATGAATTTTCTGAAGGGTATGAAGTCTGAAACACAAAATATCATTATTTTCTAACCTCAATCTTTAATGATTTGCCACTAATTTGCCAGAAAACCACAATTTTATGAAAAAATGGACCAAAAATATGAGGCAAAAATCTGGACATTCTGCTAAAATCTGTACAGTTGAGAAGTATCTCACACACACACACACACACACACACACACACACACACACACACACAACAATGCTCTGTGTTGCAAGTTTGCATAACTGCAAAGCAAGACAATGTCTTTGAAGAGCAGTGCACTGAAGATTTGTTTTCAAAAGCAGACTGCAGAGCCAGCACACACACTTCAGTATCAAATAATGCAATTTAGGACAAAACTTTGCAATTCTCTTAGCCCTGTAATGAGACTACTGATTTTTTTACCTTCAGTTTTGACTTTATTAATTAAAACCAAGACTACGCTGGTATTCCAACCTTTTCATAGTTAAGAGAGTCAAACCATTCCTACAGCAAATGTTTTGTATGTTTCTTTCATTAACTGGATACTGTGTGTGTATTTTGATAATATTATACAATTATTTAATTCAAAACAGTTTTATTTATGAATTTCCTTATTTACAAGAAAATTAGAGATCTACTGATATGCATCAAAATGTATGAAATGCAGAGTCAGTCTTAACTAATACTGCAACTTTTTTTACTGTGCCTGGATTTTTTTTTCTTAATGCAAGCAAATAACTAGCAACATAAAAGCCAAATCAAAAACACAAACATCAGAAGAATGAGTAAAGAAGAATAGTATAACTACAATATTATCAACAAAAATTTTTTTTTCTAGAACATATCATCCTTAATTGGGCTACTGCCCTTCTTCTTGACTATTGCAAGTGACTTCACTTAGAGAACACTCAGGAGTCATAACTGCACCTCCAAATACTGCACAAATACTCAGAGCATGACAAACTGTGTTACTATTTGTTAAAGTAAATGCAATTGAAATCATATCTAACTTACCCCTCTCAGTCTTTCACTGGAAGAAAAAAGATGCTCCTCAGCCATCTGGTAACCAAGACACACGCAACTTGGAACAAAGTTTTAAAAAAAGAAAGGCAGAGAGAAGGAAACAAAGCACAGATACAGCCAGAGTACAAGCTTACAATACATTAATTATCTCTTAAAGAATCTTTAAATAGTAGACGTTTCATCAGTAAGAGTCTCAGCTTTACTGACTTCAGAAAGAGCCAGTGATATGCAGGTTACACATTTAACATCCAATCCACACAGCTGACTGTGTACGTTTCACTGAGTTACGCTCAGGAGATGAATGACATGGTTCATTAAGCCTTTGAATAAAGAATGGGATCACATGTTGAACATTTAACTTTTTTCCTTTCCTTTAGGCTTGGAGATGTAGAAATCAATTAGGTAAGATGAAATCAACTGGAATGCTTCCAGAATTATCAGACTGCATGCTATCATTTTTATTTTCAGCTTTTAAGGGGTAAAAAAGTATTTTTCTTTATAACAAGTACTACTTTTCTCTTTATAGGTTCATAGATTAGTACTAGGCTAACTGCCTTTGTGGGCCATTTTAAGCCTAGCCAATTACCCTATGTGAGAATCAAATCCCATACATTGTCTATGTAAGGTAAACACCTTAACTATTATACCAACCTCCCAAATGACAGTAATAAAAACATTGTGAGTATTTCAGACAGTTTCCCCCTTACTTTGCCTTGATTAGCAAATATAGCTGTTCAAAAAGTTCGCTACCACCTTGTTATTTTTGTATTTCAAATGTTTCTCTATTTGTTGTTCTTCTTTCGGCTTTTCCTAGTTAGGGTCGCCACAGCAGAACTCCGGTCTGCTAATGATTGGCAGTAGATTTTTTACAGGTGCCGAGGTGCCAGCTCGATGCCCAACTTTCAGCGAAGGCACGGCATTCTACGCATGTCTTTCGAATGCCACTCAACCATGGGGAGGACATGCAGACTCCACACAGAAGGCGCTGCAGCCGAGAATCGAATGGGAGAACCTCTTGCTGTGAGGCAACAACACTACCGCTGCACCACCACGGCTTAATATTTGTATAAGCTTATATTTTTATTTGTACAATCTTATATACAACATGGAACAGTGAGTTTGTCTGGTATTTCCTCAACTGGGATACAGATGATGAGGTTATTCCTCATAGGTCACTCCTACTGGTGAAAGGGTTTTGTCCTCAACGGTAATGCTAGTTTCTGGTGTGTAGCTAGGGAGTCCATGCTGGTGATGCAGCTGGAAAACTGGAACTGAGCAGCTAATGACTAGTTCTACCACCACCAGTGGTGTGGTCATCAACACTGCAGTACTGTCTTCTGGAGGAGGCCCCGAGTACAACAGCTAAGAGAGGACATACACTACCAGAAACAGCAAGGTTCTATGAGAGTTTGCACATCCACGGAAGCATGCACAAGCTGAAGCCATTTCCAATCCATTACACAACTTCAGGATGAGGTTCACAATGCAGGTCAAACAAAACTCCCCCTGTATGGCTTTGGACTATGGATGAAGCCCCCTCATCAAGTCACCTGCATACCACATCAGTTAGAGGCACAAGAGGATCACTGTAGTGCAGCAAAGAATGAAGGGAGGAGAAGGGCTTCAGCTGCTGTGGAATCTAGACTGTTAGACATTCAAGCATAAGTGTAAATAAAAGTATGGATTATAAAAGACAGGGTGATTACTTAAGCTTAGCTGGTGGTGTAGAAGGAAGAAAACATGTCCTTTCCTTCCTTTAACAGTTAGGCTGGCTGTTTATTAACTATATGTCAGGGGGCACAGGGAGCAGCATTGTTCTCTCACAGCAAGAGGGTATTTGGTTCAGTTCTTGGCCGCAGTACCTTCTGTGCAGAGCCTGTATGTTTTTCCTGTGTCCCCATAGGCTTTCTCTGGGTATTCCTGTTTCCTTACACATCCACAGTAGGTAGATTGGTGAATCTAAATTGTCTGTAGGTGTGTGCTGTGTGGCACATATGTAATGTGGAAAAAAAAGGTCTGACAATCTATCTCTGCTCCCTACTTGCATAGTTTACTCTGTGGATGGCGTTGACCATCCACGGGATTACCAAAGGAGTCAGACTTGAATTGACATCATAGGATGGATTGCTATGCGCCAGCCAATTAGGATATCTGTTTTCAAAGCAAAATGTTGAAATGTTATAAAGAATAATGTGAATTGCATTATAAATGGCAATGAGATTCAGATGGCTTTCTGATTAAACACTATGGGAAGTGTTGTCTAATGCAAGAACTAGGATCACCACTAAATATTAGCCCCCCCCCCCCCCAACAGTATTGGTGTTGGTATTACTGTGCTGCTACAGTCTATCCTTCAAAGTCTTTGAATGCAGTTCTGATTCATGTCAGTAGTTTTAACATCACACAGATGAACACAACATTGGGAAGTTCAACTTTCCTAAAAGCAAAGATAATGAGAAAAAGGTCATAAAAACAGATTTGTCAAAATTGGTGAAAAATCAGTTTTTCAAAACCTTATTGTTTACTGGACATATCCACCATATTTTTCTGTAGGGTGTTGCTATTCCCCCTTACACACACCTTACATTTTATAATTAGTTCTAAGCTCTTTGTACCATAGTGAAATTGACATTTCCCCATTAAAGTGACTAGTGTCCTAGGTTCTATACAGTTTGAATAGTATAGGTCACTGTCCTGAAGCATATGTATTTTAACTGTTAGCAGACAGCCTTCACAACAAGGCAGTGCCATTTCTCTTCAATGTTCATCTAGATGAAGATGCCTACCTGAACAGCTGCTCTACATTAAAGTCACTGAACCTGATATTGTCTCTTTTGATCAGTGCACCTTTTGCATACCTAAATAATATACATGATGCCATCACAATAGTGAGGTCGCACACACTCTGCTTTCCAACAACTGACCAGCAGTAATGTCACAAGACCATATCTTCCTTTAAGCCTAAACCACAGCAGTAATGTCACAAGACTGTATTTTCCTTTATGCCTAAACCAGCAATACTCCTTTTTTCAAATTACTTGTCATATAGTATTTGTGTGTTTGTGTGTGTGTGCGCGTGCATGTGTGTGTTTGTTTTAGTCATTAATAAAACTGCACATCCATATGTGGTCATACAACTGGTATTCAGTTGTACAATGTATATTAAATGTTGTATGAATGTTGTTTATTCTTCAGCTATACACACACACACACACACACACACACACACACACATATATATATATATATATATATATATATATATATATATATATATATAGGCAGACAGCAAAATTAAGTAGCCTGTAGAGTCTACTTGCACTTTTACTTTCAGATGTAAATGGCAAGCCATTCATTCCATCACATTTCCCTCACCAACAAAAATGTGGAAATAGGCTTTTCCAAAATTTTTTTTTTTTTTTTTGGGGGGGGGTGTTAAGGAAAAGACAGCCATTGGATTACAGGTGTACAAACATTTACATGTAAAGCTTCCTGACTTTCAAAAGAGCATTTGAATAGCATGTTTTGCAGAAGTATGTTGAAGAAAGTATTAGCTTACTCTGGAATCTTTCTGACAGCATTACTTGACTTTGAGAGCCATTAGGTAAAAGTTTTTTTTTCCTGCGGATAAGTTTGACTATCCTCACATGCAGTACTCAAAATCAAAGATTTCTACATTGCTTTCTCCAGATAAAGAGACTGTTAGCAAAAGACAAACTAGCACGCAAAGATGAGAAAAATATACTTCTCCAAAATCCATGAACAAAGTTGTTTACTAGTCGATCTGAAGACTGTGCTTTTACCTCTTCAGTGTATAGTTGACAATATCTCAGAACAAATTACCTCAAAGAATTATACACCACAAGACTTTTACAAAAGATTGTATGCCACAGAAAATTATATTGCATATATGTGAAGATCGTAAAGCCAACACTGAAACCTCTACTTCAAATCAATCCACACAACTGGAAAAAAATGAAGAAAAACTAGTAGAATTAGAAGCCAAAAGAAGAACAACTATATCCTTATAAGAGGTCTACCTGAGAAAATTGAGTAACAGAATCTTCTAACTACAGTACAGAACATATTAATGCTAGACAACCATAAACAAACAGAACAAATTATAATTGGACAGCCTACAGGGCACTACATAAATCCCAGGATGAAAGCCGACCACATCAGATTTATGTTAAACTATTAAATTGCCAAGAAACCTGAAGAATCCTGTCAGCCACTAAGTAAAAAAAAATATTTCTCATGGAAAGGCTCTGCTCTCTATCTTTTGTACAAGATTTACCACTAAAGGTTAAACTACAAAGGCAAACATTTCACCATATTGCTCCTACTTAATTCAGAAGAACTTTTGCTTCAAAATGCAATATCCAGCTACTTTATCCTTTAGTTATAAAGTCAACAGACATGTTAGAAAAACTTTCCCAGAAAAGCAAAAAAGTTTTTTTTCTTGACCTCTTTAGTTATATGTTAGAGTAAGGGTTGTTTTGACTGTACCAAAGCCTTTATGTAAGTCAGTGATCTCCTCTTCTTGTCTTCAGATTTTATTTCCCTTTTTCATCTCGAGCTATTTCATGTATAAACAAGTCCACCCAGGTCCTTGGAGGGAGGAAGCCATTCTACCCCAAGATGGTTAGTAGATGTCAAATTCTCATCTTCTTACTAAGCTAACCTGTGTTCTAGCAACCATAATACATAGAGAATGTTTCCACCAATACCACTTCATGTTTTACAAAAGGGCACTCTAGTGCACTCGTTAGTTAAACCATGAACTCTTACTTTGTGTTACATATCCTAACTGCATTGAGGTATGGTTAAACATTTAATGATTTAACATGCTATAATTTAATCAATATTATTTAAAACTAGTTCTATCTACATTATGATTGTCTTAATTCAATGTGTTTCACTAGCTTTTAAGAAATATGCTTGCACCAAAACTACTGAATACGTTTTGATGGTGATCTGCCATGAACACAACTGACAGACTCTTTTGGGAAAATACTATGAAATAATTTGAAAAATGTGCATAACAAAGATGATATCTTTCTCCTTTTTTACAAAATGAAACTATAGTTGGTGTTGATTGTTAATGTGAATTACACAGTACATAATCTGTGCATATAGAAATGTATGAATAATGTTTGTTGCTCAATAAATGTAATGGCATGAAGGTTATTACTAATGGCTCACAGTTTGAGTTTTTCTTTCATGTCACAAGTGTTTCCAGACTGTACAGCTTATTATTTTTGCATTTCCTTGTGCCAGTTTACTATATCAGGGAAAATATACCCACATGTTGTTTATTTAATCATCTTTATATAAATACACTTTTATTTAATATTCATCTAATATTGAGTTGTGGTCATAGAAAGACTGTAGGTAGGTTAGCATATCTTGACTTATGAAATAGTAGATTTTAGTACTTAGTTGTTCACAAACTTATTTAAGCTTAGTTTTATTACCTTATACATTCCATACACTTAAGATATTTAGATACCATCATTTGTTTGTTCTGCTTTAAGCTTTTACTTTTTGTCTGGTAGAGAGGAGGGTTAGGTCCAGAGTTAGCTTTTATTTATTTTTTTTACTTTATTTGTTTGATTTATGGGATCCACCCCATCATCAATGCTGCTCTAAATCGTTTAAACCTTAAATATCTATTTATGAACCTACAAACTAAAAAAAATTACATTTATATCCAACTTAATAATTTATGTGGCATTAATTATATTCTATTTTGTGTTTAGCTCTAGTATTTCATAAAATTATCAAGTCAGATTTCTTCCTAAACTGCTATAATAATCAATTAACAGTTGAATTCTGGAATGTGAAAGGTCTACAATCACTAACTTGATTATATCTTTATTTATTTTAATTCAAAAGCTCAGATAATTTTTATTCAAGAAACACATTTGTTGCAAAAATCAATGTATATTATGTCATAAAAATGGATTGGTCATATTATTGCAGCAGGTAAACACACCAATAAAGTCAAAGTTGCTATTCTTATAAAATCTATACTAAATATATGACTACTGGAAAGCAAAGCTTATCAAGAAGGAAGATGGTGTTATGCTATCATAACCAGTAACCAGTTCAGTAAATCTATTACATTACTGAATATCAATGCACCCTATGTTACTCAAGTCTACTTTATTACCTCTGTACCTAGCCTTTTAAACAATAATATATGTAAACATTGCTATCTATTATTAGGTGAGTACTGGAATTCAGTCATTGACCCTGTTTGTAATAAATCTTCTAAAAATTACCTATTTTTGTCCTAATGCCTCTTCATGATTTAGTTGACCCTTCAAGAAAATGTACTTCTCTAATAAAACATTCAGATTTCACCTCCTGTTTACATTGTCACAAATCTTGGTCTAAATTTCTGTTTGATGTTTAATGATCTTCTAGATGGGGCAAATAACTATGGTACTGAACCTAGGTTCTTTTCTGACGCCTCAAAAGTCATTTTCACTCTAAACCCCATTCTATCTTACTCAAATGTAAGAACCTCATATAACCTGGCCCATAACCACCACATTCCTACATAAAGAAGAAGTTAAAACCCAAATATTGCAAACTTAGGAAATTTCTATTTAAATTTGAACATAGAAAAGATTAGATTAGTGTTCAATGGGCTGCTCTAAAAAGAAAAATATATGTTTTTTGTATTGGTAAGGCTACTTATTTTATGAAAATGACCAAACATAATAAAACTTTGTTAAAGTTTGTACTAAATAACCATGAAGACTTATAATTCTCCAGTTATAAAAGTGACAGAGAGTCACAAATCAAAGCAACTAAATACACTGAATGAATCCCAACTCTCTTGGCATGAGGCTAGTCTATTAGCACACTTCTGAGAATGGGCATAAATATCCTCTGGTCTGCTAGCGAGAGTGATCAGAATTCAATATCTTCCTAAAAATATACCATTAATTAAATATGAAATGTTGCATATAACTCAAATGAAGACATATTAAAAATGTTTGTAATGTTTAGACAAATTGATAATGTTAATCCATTAGGTTTTACAAGTGATAACCTGAACTCTTATCTCTCAAATATTACTTTCCCTGTTTTAAATGTTAACCAGCAAGATAGCATATCAAAACCTATTACTATTCAGGAAGTTAAAGTAGTCATTAAAAATTAAAACAAAAAATGAAAATCTGCCTGTCCTGATGGCTTATCACCCGAATTTTAAAAATATTTTATTGATATTTTTTTTCCAAAAGTCTTAAAGTCTTTACTGATATTAGAGTTAATAGTATCTCAGATCTATAGCTTAATAATTCAAAAACTATCTTAATTCATAAATCAAATTGTTATCCCCTTGATGCGAACAATTATAGACCTATAGTGGGCATAAATTTAGTTATTAAAATATATGCATCAATTTATGCTAATAGACTTAAGGCGATCCTTCCCCAAATTATTTCTAGATATCAAGCTGGCTTCATGAAATACAGACAAATTAGTGATCAAACATTCACACTCAAAATTGTATTCGCTCTTTATAGAAACTCAAAACAAAACATCTTTGCTTTGGCAAGGGCTGCCTCTAAGGGGTTTAATAGGATAAGGCATACGTTTCAATTTTCAGTTATATCTAAATTTGCTTTTTCCAGACTCTTTTATAGATGCTATCAGTACTCGCTATAAAAATCCCACTGCTAATTTATCAATTAATAAATTATTTTCTAATTGAATACACTTTGAAAACATAGTTAGACAGGTGTGTCTTTTATTCCCTTATCTGTTTAGCATTTATATCAAACCATTGTTTCTTTATCTTATTAAAAACTAATATTCCTGTACCTCTAAATCTCAAGCTACCTCTAAGAAAATTGGTAGATGATATATGTATTTCTCTATCTATCCTACACAAATCCAGATTTACCAAAAATTCTGAGCAAGATTAGTAATTTTTCAAATCATTCAAACTTTAAATTAAATTTATCTAAATTCTTCCTGTTTCCTGTTAACTCAAACTATCAGAGTATAGATATAGAGAATATTTCTAATTTGAAAATATATCATTCTTTAAAATATTTAGGATTAAATGTGCACCTTAATCCTAATATTTACAATAAATCAAATATTATCAAATCATGGTCAAACATTCAAAATTACATGGACAGATGGTCTAAATTAAAATGTTCCTTTTTAGCAACAATTTCAATTGTAAAAATGAACATCTTTCCCAAAGTGTTATTTTATATGTCTTCTTACTTTCAAATATTGCCTATGAATTTTTTCAAAATGATTGCTAGTCTATCATCTTCTTCATTTCAAAAATTGCCTATGAAATTTTTCAAAATGATTGCTTAATCTATCAGTAGGTTTTTATGGTCTCCTAACCATCTGAGTATCCTATGATAAATTGATCCCTCCTAAAAAATTAGGAGGTTTTTAAGTTTACCTCATTTTCTTAAATACTACTTAATTATTAATACTAGTAGACTGCTCAACATGACTGAAAATTTCAACCTAGGATCTAAATTCTCTCCACGTTGATCTGCATCCTAACAAACAGCCTTAAGGTCCATAATTGTAACTCTTCTATTATTCCTTTTCTTTCAAGTAATCAAAAATATTTAAACTCAATGAAATTATTGTAAACATAACTTTTTTCTTCAAAAACTAATGAAGACATTAGAACTCCAAAAATAATTTAATATGTGACAAGCAATTAATTTAAACCCAAATCTTAAAATATGCAATAAAATGATTTATCACACAACCCTCTTATCAAACACAAATGTGTTTTAGACTTCATAATATCTAATAGTACCATCTCTGGCAATGTCTGACTGGTTTTCAATCTCCCTAAAAGATAATTTGATGTAATGAATTAAATGTGTTAAATGGTCAACGTTAAATGCAGTGCTTTTTACAATGAGCTGTATAAATTGAGTCATCCTAATGATATCTGCTCATCATTAAAATGAGATAAACTTATTTGTGAAACATACAAACTAATTTTGAACTTGCAAACACAGGATATTTATATTCCTTTATACTGGCCCAGTCTCATCCCTTCTTTAAATGATGCAAATGTTAAAATATGGGTTTTTCAAATTCACAAAAAAAGTACCATTTAAAAAGTTGTATTATGCATAATTTATGATTATACTAAATATTTATATGATCCTGGTCTAAAAAGCATATTTCCTTTCAACAACATGAACAATCTGTTCTGTCTGCAATTTAGCAGATGGAGATTTGCTTCATATATATTTGGCACTGTGATCATACAAATAATTTATAGTACATGCTCTGACACAAATGAACAAAAATGGAAATTATTAACCATTCATTATCTAGACAACTTCCTACACTTCATATTCCTCCTAAAAATATAAGCTAGAAGTTTTTTAAAAATTCAATTATTGTATTTCTCTGTCCTGAAATGCTTCTGCAACTTTTCAAATGGTTGTTTTAGAGTTTGTAAATTCTTACCCAAATCTCTTAAGCAAAGGTTAAATTGGGTAGAATGCTAGGACATCTTGTTTACAATTTTTAATTAGTTATGACCTTTCACATTCTGACAAATTCTAAAAGCATCATTTATTATATTATATAAGTTCTCTTCCTTATTTTTCTCCTTTTTGTCCCCAAATAATATTCTTTATTTTGAGCCACATTTAATCAAATCATCTTTTAGA
This sequence comes from Protopterus annectens, assembly GCF_019279795.1. Classification (NCBI taxonomy): domain Eukaryota; kingdom Metazoa; phylum Chordata; order Ceratodontiformes; family Protopteridae; genus Protopterus; species Protopterus annectens. The sequence goes on along the minus strand of NC_056748.1, from coordinate 766,518,230 downwards.
ATAATTAATTTGTGATTTATTAAAGTTGGAATGTTATAATAATATATTTAGGGACTTGATACCAAACTAGCTTAATTACTTTCTTTACTTTTCATTTTTTTTTAGTTTTCTTTACTATTTATGTAGTTTTATATATTTGCCACATATATGGATTTGGGTTGATGGATGAAGAAATTAGTTCAGTAGTTAAATGCAAGTTGTTCATGGGTGTATACTAAAGAACGCCCTAAAAGTACAGCCACATTTATAAGCCTTATTAGAACTGCTAGAGGTACTAGTTTAAGCCCTGCCACTTTGAAAAATAAACTGTACTTTAAACATAAAAATAGCAAATTGCAAGACTTTGAAACAATAAACTGCAGTTTAAACACAAAAACATCAAACTGCAAAACTTATTGTCACACCTTTTTACACACCATTACACTTTTGCTTCTAAAATATACTATATCACTTTCCCTCTGAGAAATGGGAATATTTTGTGATACTTTGATGTGAAACTATCCCCTTCATTCTCACTTCCAGTGCCACACTTGTAAGAATGGCAGTTGGAGTCCTCAGAATTTCAAAAAGAACCCAGTTTATGGCAAAGGACATCTTGGGAAAATATATCAGAATGGTCTTGCTTGGATATTAAAGAAAATCATTGGCTAAGTTGAAAAATTGTAGAAAATCAAGTCCAAATGGGAATGGTTTAAGAGCTTTACCCTCGTGAGAAAAAATGTGAATAGAGTACATTAGGCACATAGCAGTAATCTTTGTTTTGAGTGGATAAAAAAATAAATCTGATATTTTTGTTTTGTAGTAAGTGAAACTAAGTTAAGTTGGTAAAGTCTTGAATTAATTAATTGTCTGATTACCTGCTTAATTTAATTCAGGGTCACAGTGAAGCCAGGTCCTCTCATGGCACTCAGAGTATATAATGCATAAAAAATAATCCAGATGGAATGCCAGCCCACTGCAGGATGCACACAAACACTCACAAACAGCACAAAGCACCTACATCAGTGGGTAGTTTGAGGATCACCAATCGACCTACTGTGCATATCTGTAATGTGGGAGAAAATAGGAGTACCTAGCAAAAACCCAAATGATCACAAGGTGAGCACACACAAACTCCATACAGAAGGAACACTGCCTGCAAACTGAACTGCAGAACCCAATGCAGTGAGCAAAAACGCTTACCTTTTTGTAATTTTTTTCTATTACAGTACCACACCCTATAAAAATACAAATTTGAAAGAGTCTTCTATGCCAAGTCAAATTACAGTATGCTACTTGTTTTTCTTACATTGATGAGAGGAACATCTCTATACTAGTAAAGCTTTCAGTATACATAAATTGTCTACCAGACACAAGCCCATAAAATCATTACTCTATCAGGATATGATTGTGAAAACATAGCACATTTTCAAAAAAGAAGGTTAATACTTAATGATGTTTGCCCAGTTTTGTAGCTAGCCAGTAAGCAAGTGCTCCACTCTTGCCTGCATTTCAAAATGCCTTCAACCTATACAGCATTTTCTCAACTGCTTCCTTAGAATGGCATTCCTTAAGCCATGAGAAAGGGGAAGAGAAACAGAAAGAGTGAGTGAGAGTTCCACCACCCATTCTGTTAAGAAGTTGGCTCCCATCTCATACTTAAATAAGTTTTCAGAATTTAGTGGTCATGAGCTACATGTGCATCCTTTCTTTCCATATCTTCCTTTCAGGATTTTTGAGCCTATCATACCTCTTCTTAAGTACAGATGTTAAGAACCCTCATTCTGTGTTACTATGTCATCCCCACTCTAATAATTTTAATATTCTTATTAAAAATTTGCTAACCATGTAAGCCCACTTTCATGTCCCTTTTCAGGGGTGACTCGGGAGCACACTCATTACAGCCTAGTTACAAGTCTGGATATTTCTGTAGTTAAATCCTACTGATTCCTCAATGTGTCCAATATAGCTTGTTCATATTTGCATTAATAATTCCTAAACAATGCTACATATTACTACTGAAACATTTTATCTTAAAGCTTACATAATTGGCAATAAAACTACATTGATAGCTGTCCTCTGTCTAGTGCTGCTAAAGAGATACTGATTGTTGTTTATATATTATTTATATATTGCCCTAAGTTTCATATTTCACTAAATATCTCAGCATCCAAGTAACACAGACAGAATTGAAAAGCATCATAAGAAAGCTTACAGCTGCATGAATAAAATTCTTCTGATAGTATTCATGTAGCTTTAGTGAATACTGAGATGTAAGCTGTGCACAAAATATTACAAAATTAATATTTGCTGTCTTAATTGTGGCATATAGTTTAATGAACAATACCACTGGAAAGATTTGTTTAAACTGAACAGTTTGTCATTTACATTTCTTTAATAATCCTTAAGGCTCCAGAGAGATGAATATTTATTTGAAATGTGAACACCTCATTTTAATTTGTTAAAAAGCTCAGGATGCAATCATTGGAAGTTAGAGTACAAATCTCAAGAGATCCATGGGAGTAAATGATTTAAGTGACTTGCATAGATCACACTCTAGGTCAATGAAGGTAGTAGGAAGGTATAGTAACAAGAAGCAGTTCAATAACAGTTCAAATCCTTAATCTCTGGTCTTATTGCCAGACAATTACCTATCTCAATATACCTAGACCATAGGTCAGGCCTTCAGAACTGCATGCATCATGCCAGGTGACAGCCCTTTATAGCGGAAAATGACAACCAGTTCACAAATGTCCATCCCTCTATGTCTCTTCCCAGAAGAATGCCAGTATATTTTTCATTGGCTACCATTCTTGGTATTGACCACTAAAAGCAGCATTTGTGCTTTGAATTTATTTTTTGTAACTATGTGACTTTGCTTTTTGTGACAGTAACCTAAAGCTGCAGTTTAACCAGCCACAAGACAAACTTATCCTGCTGCACGAGTTTCTTGTAATGGTGGATACAAATAGTTCAATAAATCTGAGCCAATTTCTGACTTCTCCAGAGTCATACTACTCCATCCATACTGACGTAATGATCATTCCTCACCATTCATTGCCATGCACCCAACATGTCACCTTCCTGCCTTACCACTAGGAAGGTAGGAGGCATGTCATTCAAATGCTTTATCAGTGTAATACACTCTCTGTATATTCTGCCACATCCAGTATTTTCTGAAGAATTAAGTTAAAAGCTTTACTGGTGTCCAGAAAGATTGCCTTCTCTGAATTCCCATCTCTCCAATCCTATGGTTTTCCAGTTATGATACTATACATCTGGACTAACAGGTTGGAATAGGAGGACCTCTCCTTTATAGAGACATGCTACTAGGGTCCAGCAGGCCATTTGCCTTCAAGAAGGCTAAGTGGAATATCAGAAAGCTTCCTTGCCAGTATACTGATTCAGACTGAGAGGTCAGTAGTTACTTAGCTTTTTCCAGTGCAATCCTCCCTCCCTCCCATTATACAGCAAAAGTACCGCAGATATTTGCAGTTATCAGATCCCTCACTTCCTTCATCTAAATCTGGTATACAGAGCTTTGAGTGGTCCTATCAAGACTCAAACCCTCCTTTGGGACCCCTAAATGCCACCTATCAAGTCTGTGGTTTTGTCAACTATCATATTTTCTCAATTAATCTATCATTCTAAATAAAATAACTATCTACCAAAAAGCACCCTCTCTGCTGTCCCTTGAGTTGCTCTGTCATACATTCCTTCCACTGTGGAGATCAGTACAATTCACTTTCTGGATCTTCTGCCTGACCCACAGACTTCACATATCTTGGCATCCAGCTACAAGCATGACTAAATTACACCTTGTCTTGTTTCTCTCCTTAAAATATATGTAAAAGCAATTATACCTCGCTCTTTTGTGATGCCCTCACCCAACTCCATTGACCCTGGAATTCCCAACATCCATAATTACCATTCCTTTACCAGGCATATCCTGAAATGTCATCCTACCTGTCATTCATTAACCAAAGGTCTTTATTTTCAAACAGTCAGTAATCTACTGCCTTATTAATGAACCAAACAGACTATCTGCTGTTCCATTTCTGATGTATTTTGCTTATATACTTCTCTCCTCTTCTGCCCATATAGCTCCAGTGGAGTTCTTCCACAATTCTTCTTCTGAACCTACCCCTTTATAATGTCACACAACTCCCCCGATTTAATATTTTCACTCCAGGGTTGCACTGCAGTGGGGTAGGGGCTATATTCCATTTTCGAGCAAATGAAATTCGACCAAGTGAGCTTTCAGTCAGGTGAGCTTTCAGTGAAGTGTACTGCCTGGAATCATTTTCGACTAAATGAAATTCGACCAAGTGAATGGAATCTATATATATATATATATATATATATATATATATATATATATATATATATATATATATAGATACACACATACATAATAAAATAACTATCTAATTAAATAAATAATTAATAGATAATTACATCAGTTGCCGTTGTTAAGACCCCAAGGAATTAAAGTGCCATACTTTAAAATAAAAATAGGCTCTTTATATAGCAGCTTATTTTTAAATACTGTATCATCACAATATTTTAAGTATATTTGTTCCAGAATGCTAGCCTGCAAAGCAGAATGATCCATGATATAACTTAAAATGCAGAGAAACGGGACTGTCACAATTAAGTTTTATAATACCTCTTACGTGTTCCTGCAGTCTAAGTTTGAATGCTCTCTTAGTTTCTCCTACATAAAATAAGTCACATGGGCATATAAGTATGTATATCACTCCTTCTGTATTGCAGGTATATCTATCAGTAGGTACAAACCTAACACCATTGATCTTAAAAAAACATTTCTGAACATAATATACAACTCAAACAGCCCCCACAAGGGAAAATACCTAAGGTAGCAAGGGTTCTACAGGAGTACTTATTTGGTACCTGAAAATTACTGTACACTAACATATCTTTTAAATTCCTGCCTCTTTTATAAGCTATATAAGGAAAAAGACATAAAACAGTAGAAAAATCATGATGCTGAAACAAAAAATTCCAATAATATTTGACCAGTTCTATCAATTTCTCACTAAATACTGTGTAAATGGAAACAAAATAATTTTTCTGTCTTTTAAGGGTAGATATACTACAACTTCTATTTGTTCGATTTTTCTCATGGGCATAAGCTGAAATTCTGGCCACATTATTAACAGTTTCCCCCTTAACTTGAAGTAAGGCATTCTCTATAATCGACTTGTCATACCCCTTGAAAGAAACATTTGAGGAGTAAATCTAATTTATTTTATAAAATCTAGTTCACTATTAAATAATCTTCTCAGCTGTAGAAATTCACCATAAGGTAATGATGAAAGCAGGTGGGGGGACAGCTTGTGCCATGCAAAAATTGCCCACTGTCTTCAAACTATGTATGGAAGTTAAAACTTCACCACTGTCACACTTCTTTAGTTTTACATCCAAATATACAATATTATCCCTCCACTCTGGTTCATCAAAAGACAGACCATAATACTTACCCACTGTGAGCTACCAATCCATCCCACTATGGTTTCTCACACCTTCTTCCTAGTAGCCTTGTCAAATATGGCTCTCTGTTAAAATGTCAGCACTCAGAATGCTGAAAAGCCAAAAAAAAGACCAAAAACATGGGAGAAGAGCAAATTCTAAAAATCATTCTTCTCCTTAAAATTTATTTTTTTGCAAGGGGGACAAGCCCCCCTGCACCCCTCATACACCACAAACTTATATATACCAACTCCAAGATTGCCATACCTCAGAGAAGAGGGAATATTCTGAATAATGGCACGCCAAACTTAGTATATTTTAGTCTGATCTTTTGGCCATTCAGTCTTGATATTTCAGGACTCATTCTATCAAGTCCTGGCATTTCAAATGGTTACCATCATACAGAATTAAGTCTCCCCTCATTAACCCTTCTAGCCTTCATGCAAACAGTCCGCTCTCTTATGTACAATGTCATCCTTCATCCCCATCTCTGCACTCTGTTCTCTGGAACACATTATGCTCTAGAACTACATGAAAACACAATTTAATAGCCATCAGTAATCCTATGCCCCCTTAAGTGAATGGCAATGTGAGTTTAGGAAAGGCTTTTGTACCCATAAATTACTTTTGTCACTTACAAACCTTATTCTGAGAGCTGTGGACAAAGGAAAGCTTAATTGGGCTTATTTCTCTTGACCATACAAAAGCATTTGATTCATTGAACCATTTTGATACTTTTCAATGACCCAAAAGCCATTCAAAAGTTACCTAGAAAACATTATTTTCTTAGGTAATGAATTCACTTATGTTTGTGACATGCCATCTGCCACTGAGAACACTCTTCTCAGTGTATCTGTTTTGTTAACAGAATATCTGGCAGTGGTGAGCAGATAAGTCCGATCCTTTCATCTATGATTCTCCCTTGGACCTCTCACCCATCCCTGTGCACTTACATTCTCTCTTTACACCTTTAAGGGGCAGGAACTCTGTCTACATATGACAGCCCTCCATCACTGTTTCAGTGCTTCAGTGTTTAACTCCATGACAGAAATGAGAATCTTCTGTGAAGTTTACAGAACAGCAACATTTGCAGTAATAACCTGACAACTAAAAGAAAAGAAAGAAAAATAAGGTTAAAAGAAGCCCCCTGTACCACCCCCATATGCACACACTTACTCTACTTTACAAACTCTGAAATCACTTGTGTCTTGCAGAAAAGAGAAATCCCTGAGATACCATAACTCCAGTCTTTAAATATATAAGAGAGGAGCCACTCATTAGGGATCATACATTAGGGTATTATTCAGTAAAATGTCACATTTAAGCCTGGCACACTCACTGTATATTTTCATAGCCAATTAACTCAACAAAAGAATCATTTAAAGCATCAAACAGTTATGCATCAAACACCTACAATAATGAATTTATAATTAGGGTTGCCACCTTTTCAAATGCCCAAAGTGGGACATTTTTTGTAGAAACGTGCAATTTTGCAGAACAGACATAGCCACTGGGAGTGCAAAGGACAGAACTTCACTGTTTTTGTGCAAATAAAAGCTTATTCTTGTAGCATATGAGTTGCTTATGCTATTTCATATAATATGTAGGTGTTTCAGATACAAAATAACTGTTTTAAGCAGCTATTAAAGAAAACACAGTAAATATTTTTTGCCTTAAAATCTCAGGACATTTCCCAATTTTTAGATTTTTCTCAGGACAAAACTGCCCAAAGAGGGACAGGTGGTAACCCTATTTATAATTGCTGAATAGGTAGTCAAGATGTTGTTTGAAATTGCAAAGATGGAGCTAACTGAATCTTCAAGAGAAATTAATTTGAGTGTACAGTTATCATTTGAGAAAAAAATCTTATGAGGCATGGGGCGAAAGCTGAAAAAATAGTTCTAGGGTGACATACTGATCTTCAATGGTCAGAGATACTGACACCATAGAATGCTAAGTGCACTTCATTCTTCATTGCTTTATATAATGCTTAAAAAATCTTGTCTTAAAAGTCTATACCCAGTGGAATACAAGGAGAATCTGAGTCTTCAGTGCACCAAACATTTATGTCACAGAGTCCAAAACTTAAGAGAGCTCACAAGCAAAAAAGCTTTCGATGTTCAGTGCAGTAAAATTAAATTATAGTAACACTACAAGAGTCATGGTATCCTTCAACAGCTTTCAAATTATAATGACAAAGGACTCTCTGGAGAGTTTGCCTTCAAAAGGAGAGTCAGGAAGCCCATGGACCAACCAGAAGCATGACTCTAGCCTGACTAAACTTCCTAGCTCATCCAATATGCTTGATCACCGACTGAAGCAGCAAATAGTTTTGTGTCACATAATGCAAACCTTACTATTAAACAGTTTAGTGTAATGACATAAAAACAGCAATAGCAAAGCTGGACTCATACAATCCAACTAGACGGCTAAAGTTGTAATGAAAAACACTTGTCAGTTAGCACGACTTTAAGGGAAAGTCAAGAAACACTTTGACATGTTTGAAGCAGGAACCTCACCTACCTACACTTGCTGAATCATCTGGTTTGCCTGATCACAGACTGAAGCACAAAACAAAAATGGAAAAGCACTGCAGAAGTCACTCTGTCTCAAAGATCCATCTTGTCTGTCTCCCTTCTGCAAGTCTCATTTTAAATGTACCCTTTTAGCAACATATCCCTCCAAGTTGGTCCTTACAATTCTCTTTTCCTTTATAAATTTAAATACCGCTTGTTATTTATAAAGAGGCTGCTATCTCCACAGGTGAATGCCTTCCCTCCTAACAACCTGAAAGCCTTTCCACTCACAACAATCATTACAGCCAGGTGATGCCTGTAGGTGCTTCTGCAGTTACATCTTACTGACACCTCTAGGAGTCATATACTGCCTGTTCATATTTGCATTAATAATTTCAAAACCAGGCTACACACAAAGTATTATTTCACCTTGACGTTTACAGAATTGCAAACACAACTGTATTGCTATTTGACCCCTGTCTAGTGCAGGTAAAGAGATAGTAACTGCTATTCATATAATATTTATTTATATTGTCATAAATGTCATACTTTTCTAAATATCTTGATAACTAAGTAGCACAGACAATTGTTTAGCTTCATAGGAAAGCTCCCAGCTGGATGAACAAAACATTACTACCACTATATGTGTAACCCAAGAGGTTGCAAAGGTACTGTAAGTTGTTTACAAAATATTACAATTGTAACAGTTACTATGTTTACTGTAACTTATAAAATCCAGTTTAAAACCTAAAACCTAAGGAATACTACCACTATAAAAATAGTTTGTGCGGAAGAGTTTGCCATTTACATGTCTTTATTAACACCTATGATTTCAGAGATGTGAACATTTGTTTAAAATGTGAGTTCATAATTTAATTCTATCAGAAAGCTTAGGCTCCACCCATTGGAAGTTACAGTGCAAACTTCCAGACCTCCATTCAAGGGAATGAGCTCAAGTTAAATTTGAGAATTGTCTCTTTAAAGATGTGACATGTGCAATGGCACCTGGCTTACCATCTTTTTAGTACCGATTTCATATTTATCACCCTAGAACTAACCATCCAGTAGGATTGCCACCTTTGCATCCTTCCATTGCCTAACAAATAAGCTACACCCCCTGCATAATGAAAACACACCCCTTGCCTAGGGGTAAGCCACATCCCTTTTAGGAAGCGATACCCAGAGGCACCTATTTTTAAATGCTATATATAGTGACTACATGGGTAGCATTAGATGATATGGATCCCTGAGCAAAGTATCCCATGCCACTCCTCACCAACATATTCTACTGTAGCCCTGCTATACACCCCAATCTCTTATGTTTACTTCCCACTCTTACCTCCTAATACTATCGAGAGCTTCCAGAACGTTCATAGTTTTAAATGCGCTGAGTTGTATTTTAGAGCTTTTTTCCCCATAACCTTTGGTCTAATAATGTCCTTAACAAAAATATATACATATATATATATATATATATATATATATATATATATATATATATATATATATCTGAGTAAGGAAATATTTTTTTTTATTTTTTTTATTTTTTTTTTTATTTTAAGGAAGAAACAGGTTACATCCAAGGCTGATGTCACAGTAGTTACCACGAAACTGAGTAGTAATTATCCATAAACTGAGAATAAAATGCATATGAGGGCACACAGGTCAAATCTGAGATGACTGCCTTCCTCCCAACCCTCCTTCCCAGAAAAAAAGAGTGATTTTTACTGTACCTGTATGGCGTTAAACTCAGATGAAAATAAAGGACAAATGAAAACAGTCATATATTTATAGTTGTTGCTGTCATATGCATGCCTCCTCAGCCTGAAATTATAAAGACAAACAACTTTCTGTGTAACCCTCCAAAGTCAAACTACATGAAAGTAAAAGAACAAATAGGGTGCAACATGTTGTGGACTGTTGCTGTCAGCTGTATATCCACCTGTATACACATGAGATTTCAACTGTGAAAAAACTGAAAAAATAATATTTAGAGTAATTTTTTCCAATGTGTTGTTCCAACACAGTGCCCTGGCCCTAGACAAGTTACAGTGACATTCTGTGCACACCTATGAGGTGTGATTTTTGAGGAAAGTTTAAGAAATAATGATGACACTTTCTCCAGCCAATGCAAGCTATAGCAATATCTGTGCCTACCACTGAGTAGGGAGAGATTTAGACACAACTGAGGACTCCACTAAGCCACATATATAGCCAGGAATGATGGGCACAAACTCAGCGGTAGATGTTCTACGATACATTGAATACCTTATCTCTTTACTACCCAGGAGATCTATGTATGCACCCACCAATATTACTTTTATAAGCCCACACAGAAAAAGCATGCTTTCTAAAAATGGGAGCACCTGAACAAAACACACACACACACATACATACACACAGACACACACACACACACAGACACACACACACACACACACACACACACACACACTGAGGAAATACAGACTCCACACAGATGGAGACACACCAAGAACTCAAAGAGAGAAAAGAGCTATGAGATGGCACCTCTGTACCACTGTACCTAGAATATAGGTTCATAGATTAGTACTAGGCTAACTGTCCTTGTGGACCACTTACGCCTAGCCAGTTACCCCACGTGAGAATCAAACCCTGCACCTTTTGTTTGTAAGGTAAACACCTTAACCATTATGCCAACCTCCCACCTTCTTTTCCTACACATCTTACCCATCCCCCCCAAAAAATAGCCACTTATTGTGTACAATATTGATATTTGAAAGAGGTGGAAAGTAAAAAAAAGAAAGTTATGGACAACTTGCTGCTCTTATATACACTTTACCCACCCAACACATCCAAAAACATAAGCCACAGCAATGATTTTTTTTATACTGCATTTGAATGCAGACAGCAAATCCAAATGGAATAGTGAACAATTAAAGTAACATACAACAGAAATGTGTTAGCTCAATCAGAATGAGTCAAAATACATTTCAAATACTCTCCGGAAGTGAAATTCTTGACAGATGACCACCCTACCACCCAGTTCTACAGAATCAAAAGCTATGCTGTTATAAATTCATTCACACAATCTCCACCATCTAGCCTTATTCCTTACCCTGAAGTGCAATGGCTGATTACAGTCATTATGAATAACCGCAGAAGCTTCTGTACATTGTTCCTTGGCTTGCAATGCACCTGCGCTACACTGGATGTGAAGTACAATTCCCCATATCCTAGTCAATATTAATCTTCCTGAATAATGGACATTGATTGGCTTAATGTGATCCTTAACATGAGACATGACTGGCTAACACCATCCCATTCGAGAAGCAGAAAGATCTAGAAAGAATACGACCAGAGTTCTGAATGGTATGAACAATGGTGGCTACAACTTAGAAGACAAATGTTAACAAGTAAAACAAAGTGCCCTGTCATTTAACAGATCCCTTTTAAATGAGACACTTGCCACTTTACAATTCAATGTACTTATTTTAACATATGGAAGGTGTTATTTCCAAACTAGGTTTTGTACACTGTAATGTAGGGTTTTGCCTTGGCCAGTGTTTCGTCCAAGAATGGGAAAGTATTCCTGTCCACCACCAAGGTTCCCAATGAAACAATGAAAAGTGATAATCAAAGAGATCAGTAAGCATCACTAAAAAAGAGAACGTTCAGTATATAAAGACTTTAAAACACAAGTCTATTTTGTTTAAAATTTCAACTACAAAGAGCTAGAATTTTATACTGTTTACTGTATAAACAAACATGTAAATCAGGCTACCCTGACAAGAACTGATATAAAGAATATGACTTAGTTTATCAGTTATTGGATACACATGTCAGACTGCTGTTAATATATGTCAGAACCATGGCATAGAGGGATAAATACCTGAATACTCACCAGGCAACTCATGTTCTGTTAGAGGCTGTGGAGTATGGAAACCTGGTGTTGGAAGATGGGCACATACAGCCTGAGGATGAGGGCACACCTCATGTTAGATCCCCAACAGAGGCTGATGGCCATCAAGGGGTGGAGTCCATAGAAGGCAGATGAAATGCCACGGAGGTGGGATGATACAGCAGTGCACCACAATGTATGTCCATCCTGATATGTCATTAGCATACATGGAGGGTGAAGAAAGTTAGGCAAAACTGTAGGCAACAGTGTGATATTCACCAGGATCCTTGATCTCCTCAACAACCCCGGACTTGGGTCAGAGATAGCCTGAGGGAACTTAAGGTGGAATTGGTGAATGGTGAGACAACCTGAGGCAAGCTGATGGTCAACTGCAGGCATAAAAATAAAAAATGAAATGTCACAAGAATACCCTACCACTGAAACACAGCAGAAATAACTTGCATAACTATTTTAAAGTTGCAAAAAATGTCAATAACAGAAATATACTTTAAAGTGAAAACTTATTCATAAGTAAGTACTAGGCTGGCTGTCCTTGTGGGCCATTTTAAACCTAGCTAATATCCCTTAAAGGTGAGAATCAAACAAGGTGTGTCTGTGAAGTAAACACTTTAATCTTTATGCCAACCCCATCCATATATTACATGACTACTATGAAAATATATGTCAGTGCTGAAAACATCCCTGCCACCATTTGATCCTGATAGTGAACTGCACTTGCCCAAAACAGCTTACGAGCAACATTTTCATAAATATATGATTGCAATAAAGTTAGATAGGGACACTTGACTGAAAGCTACTGATAACAGATGGCAAAGTACAATATATATATATATATATTTATATACATATATATATATATATATATATATATATAGATATATATATATATATAGATATATATATATATATAATAA